>NW_023652167.1:0-31223 GCF_015228065.2 Penaeus monodon
TTTTGGTCAGTCCCGACCCATGGGGGCCGACAGACATTCTAGCACTCGGTCACAGCCGGATCCACATTGAGTCCCCAAAAACCATGCGAATGTCTCGCCGGGGGAAATCGTCTGCCAAATGCGATTTTGGCGTAGAACGCCTCTTACATCGGTTTTATGTACATCGGGGGGAGCGTATCAAAATAAGAGACTGAAGCCAAAAGCATGCTTCAGTCTAAATGCCTGATACCCATAACCCGGGTGTCACCTCGACTACCGCAGGCTAAAGCGGAGGAATGGTATGGCTACCCCGGGGTGGTGCCCCTATCGCTGGGGCCCCGACCGGTAGGTGTAACCCCCACATGATCGTGCCGCTACCAGGTCTTCTCCCCTCTGAGGGGGGCAGCCACCTCAACCCATCCCTTCAATTCCCACGATAGCGAGGAAAGCTCATCCTCCCGAAAGGGAAAGGGGATTTTCCAAGCCCCTCCCCGGGAAAAGACCCCTAGGTTAAGCCTGGGTGGTCACTCCGGGGGGCACCCCCCCTTGCCGCCCCCACCAACAACCCCCAGATAAAGGGGTCGGCAGGCTGTGGGACCGCCTATCCCTGTTTGTATACTCATGTGTTGTGTTCGTATACCTGTTTTTTTTGGGGTGTTTCTCATGATGCTGGAGGGGAAAACACCCCAATTAAAAATTAAAGTAGGTTCTTGAGTCAGCTCTGACAAAAAAAAAAGGAGTTTTCCACAGTCCCGTCGCCACGCGTGGGCCATCCCCGGGGAAGCGCTACTGCCAGAGGGTTGATCCCGACAAAAGAAAAAATTTTGTACTCTATAAATTGTAAGAGAATCCACTCTTTACAAGGCGATATGCCATAGCAATAAAAGTAAACAAAATCTTCTTTTTTTACATGGGTAAATATACACAAAGGCGTATGATATAATAAATCTTAATTATCACAATACAGGTACGTAATATTGTCACATATCCCGTTATGGGGCATCAAAAATATGGCGTCACAACCAAAAAAGTATCAAAACTCACCATTATCAAAAACCCATTCCCCCCCCCTTTCGTTCACTAGCGGGAGTCTTAAAGGGACTTCGATTATATTTTTCCCGAACGTCGGGTTCAACAGGCACAGTGGGGCGGAAGACCCGGGTGCATCATTGACATCTGTTCTTCCAAACTTTGATGCCCAATCATAGCTTGTAGGGCGCAAGAAGCGTCGTTTTGCCCCACAGTATAGGGCCACTTGGAAGCCATGTGTAACACGAGATTTCCAATACCCATGACAGTGCCAACCTTACCCACCGCTTGGGGGGGGGACCCTGGATGCGCACATGCCCCCCAAACTGTTACTTGGAAAGTGAGTGGGGGGGAGTGCATAGGGGGTCTTCACGCCTTGGCTCTACTGCGCACGACGGTTCGCAGTTTTTCACCCTTTGGTCTGCCACTTTTCTGAAGAACTAGAGGGGGCAGGCACACAGGAGCAAAGGGGGCTCCAAACAAAAACTTGAGCGGGGAGAACGACCGTGAAATTTGGGCTTTACGCAATTCCAGTAAGCCCTGTCGAACTCCCACATCAATATTCCCGTTGGGTGCTGTTTCATGATCAGATACTTGACTTTTTTTCACAGCCCCTTTGCAGGCCCATTGGATGGGGGAAAGGGAGCTTGACGTGACATGACGCACTCCCCATCGCTGAAGGAAATAAAAACCCCCCGCTGGAATGAGTCCACCGGTGCGCGGGTGAACGGGCACACCCATGGAGAATTATCAGAAAACCCAAAAAATCGAGATGCTGAACGAGGCTCCGTGGTCCTCTTCTAGCGGGGGGGTGTGGCCCCAGGCCCTTCCCCCGTCACCCGCCTTTCCCGGCGATCACGGTCCTGCCTTCTGTCGGACTTGGTGCACTGTCGCTCCCCACCAGTCCCTCTCCCCCCGGTAGTTTCCCCGGGGGTTTCCCTGGGCAACGCTTATCCGGGGTCTCCCGGCAGGCAGCTCCTCCGGAAAGTCCTGGGCGGCGGCTCCCCGGCGTGCCCCTCGGCAGGCGCTCCCCCGGCAAGCCCCTCGGCAGGCAGCCCCCCGGGGTTTCCCTTTGGAGGGAGCTCCTTCGGCGCGCCCTGGCAAGCAGCTCTTCGACGGCCCCTCGGCAGGCAGCCCTCTGGGGTGTCCTCGGCGGGGCAGCTCCCCCGGGGTGTCCTGGGCGGGCAGCTCCCCCGGGTGCCCTGGGGCGGGCAGCCCCCCCGGGGTGCCCTGGGCGGGCAGCTCCCCCGGGCACATCTGCGGCAGGCAGCCCTCCGGCGCTTTTTTCGGTAGGCAGCTCCCCCGGCGCATTTTGCCGGGCAGCCCCCCGGGCGCATCGCGGCAGGCACTCGCCCGGGCCTTTTTCGGCAGGCAGCCCCTCCGGGCATTTTGGGTAGGAAAGCTCCGGCCATTTTGGCAGGCAGCTCCCCCGGCGCATCTGCGGCGGGCAGCCGCCCGGGGCATTTTTCGGCAGGACTCCCCCACGCATCTGCGGCAGGAGCCCCTCCGGGCTCTGCGGCGGCAGCTCCCCGGCCCCCGGGGGCAGGCAGCCCTCCGGGCGCATTTTCGGTAGGCGCTCGTCCGGCGCATCTGAGGCAGGCAGCTCCCCCGGGCGCTTTTTCGGTAGGGCAGCTCCTCCGGCACGTCTGCGGCGGCAGCCCCTCCGGCGCTTTTTCGGTGGGCACTCCTCCGGGCATTTTCGGCAGGCAGCTCCTCCGGCGCTTTTTCGGGGACTCCCCCGGCTCGGGGAGAGGAGGCATTGGACGCCGGAATGCTCACGGCGAACTCGCATTGTCTACGGGCTGCTGGGGAGTGAGGCAAAGGGTCAGCTCCAAAAGGGGGAAAAAATCATCCTTTCTGCGTGCTGCCTCTTTTTCCTTCCGAGGGGCTTCCTTGCCTTCGAGGGGTTTTCCTTGCCTTCCGACGGGTTCCCTCTGCCTTCCGACGGGCTTCCTCACGCCTGTAACATTTTCCCTCCCCCTTTCCCGACGGCTTTTCCCTTTTTCTCCCTAGTATTATCCACTGGAGCAATGTATAATAATGTGGAAGGTGGGATGCTGGACGGGCTCCTTCAGACTCTTAAAGGGCTAGATTTGGGTTTCTCATGTCGCTCTTACGGGCCTCTTGCGGTTTTTTTCCCTTTTCCCCATGGTACCGTGGTAAGGGTTAAAGATAATACAGCAAAAACGGCGAAAATCCGGGGAAATTCGACCATCAGTGGGGGGATGAGTGGTGCGTGGCAGTGCCCTGAGTCACCCGGACGTGCGGGAGGGGAGCCGCGACGCGAGAGAACAGTCGCCACGAAGCTCGGAGAGCGCAGAAATGTCTCGCTCCTACGTCTCGTATGTTCGATTCGGCACCCTTTGCTGCAAATGAGCACGCACAAACACAATAGCCACAGCCCCAAAATACACTCATATAGCACCACAATTCACTGCATAATGAAAAACACTCCCGAGCGGGGTTTTTACTGAGCGCCCGAGGGTGGAGGAGGACGGGCAGGCGACAGGCCACAGGGCTGGCGTCAAACTGAATAATGATCACTGCGCCCTGTTTTTTACTCACTGTGTTTGTTTCGATACCGTTTTTTTGGGGGGGTTTTTCCATGAGCGGAGGGAGAAGAACACACCAATTAAAAATTTAAAATGGTTCATTGAGTCACTGTAAAAATAAAAAGGGGGCTCTCACAGTCCCCCCTCGCCATGCGTCGGCCATGCCCGAGAGCGCTACTGCCAGACGTGTGATACAAAACCCAAATAAAATTTGTACTCTATAAATTTACAGAGAATTTACTCTTTTTAATAGGCGAACACACAGAATATAAGCTAACAAATCTTCATATTCACTGGGGGGTTAAAAAATATCACACAAAAGGCAGTAAAATATTAAAAATAACATATAAATTTCACAAACGGTACGATAATATTGTCATCATATCCCGTACTGGCGGCATACAATATGGCGCTCACAACTCACATAAATATCCAAAAATCCTTCATTATCACAAACCCACATCCCCCTTGGGGTTCCCGAGGGCTTTCCCCCACAAGCTTCATGGGGGTTGGGGGCCCGCCTGGGCGCAGGCGGGACGAGTAACTCTCGTTCCAATCCGCAACCCGACATTTGCCCCCAGCGGGGGCCCACAGCCCCCCCTCTTTCTGGGTGGGGGCAAAACCCCTCCCCCCAGCATTTCCATTTATAAAAGACGTTGCAAGGGGCATTCGGGGGGAGGAGGACTGGCAAGGCCCCCCTCCCCCCCAGCCCCCCCATTACCCAGGGGGTTAGGGGCGGGGTTTTTTACGAAGCCAGAGGTGTCCACACGCCGGTGGGCCATAACTCGATACCTCTGGGGCCTCCTGCTGCTCCAAGATCCCCCACGATTTCCCGGGGCCAAGGTACCCAGTTACCCCCTGGGTGGCCCCCAGGAGGCACTGCAGAATTTTAATGATGGAGGGCTTTTACTGGCAGGGGGATTATGCGGAAGGCCCCTTTTCGCACTGGGTAGCCAGGGTGGGGAATTTCAAGCGAGAAGGCAGCAAGCACTTAACACTATCTAGGCTACCACACCACGCTTCCCCTCACCCGCACTGAAGCACCCCCCCATTTCATGATTTTATCATATTATCGTTTCATCTCATTATTATTCATCTCATTATCTCATTATTTTTCAATTATTTTCATCATTATTGCAAATTTTATCATTTTTATTGCAATTATTGCAGTTATAATATATAATTTTACATCTTCCCAAAATAATACAATAATAAAAAGTTAACAATAATAATAACAATAGAATGTTTTTATAATCATTATCTATATCATTATTTTAATTTTACGTTTTTCTGTAATTTTTACTGTTATAATAATTATTTTTTCAATTATATTTCCATAAAAATAATAATAATGAAATAATAAAAACAATAATAAATTAAAAACAATATTAAACAATTAGTATTATTAAATTATACTTATTATTATTATTATATGTTATTATTAAAATTTATAATATATTTTTTTTTCAATAATACTAATAATTTAAAATAATAAAAAATAATAATAATAATAATAAAATAAAAATAATAAAATATAAAAAAATAAAATAAATAATAATAAAGATAAAAATAATGATAAAGTAAAAAAATTAATAATCTCAAATGTTTCCAAATTTTCTTTATTCTCACTTTTATCACATGATGTCATGATTAAAAAAATTCGGTAATTATTATATTTTTACCCTAATAAAATTTCCAGAATCTCAAAAAATAGAAAAAAACTATTTTTGGGGTCTACTTTAAAAGGTTATATTTCGCTAGATTTTTCCGCTTTTTCGATTTTGGGGGTTTTTTCTTTACCTTTTTTATTTATATGGGGCACAATTCCTGTATTATCCCATTATTTTCATGATTATCATCATTTTTACATTTTCATCATCATTTTTACATTTTTATCATCATTATCACATTATTGCAATTATTTTCATTATTATTCCAATTATTTCGTTATAAAAATAATTATCATTAACTAATAACAACTACAATAATAAAAAATAACAAAAATAAAAAAATAAAAACTTTTTTATAACATTATTTTAATTTTTCAATTAAATCGTTATTTCTGTAAATTTTTCGTTTTAACTTATTTTTACAAATTTACTACCCCCCCTAAAAATAATAATAATGTAATAAAACAAAATAATTTAATAACAATATTTAAAAATATATTATTATAATTATACTTATTTTATTATTATTTTTTGTTTTAACAGTTTTAATATATTTTTGGGCAATAATGCTAATAAAAAAAGAAAAATAATAATAATAATAATAAAATAATAATAATAATAAAATAATAATAATAATGATAATATGAAATAATAAGATAATAGTAAAATATTTTAAAAATCTCAAAGTTTCGCAAGTTCTCTTTATTTTCATTTTATCGTATTATTGTATGATTAATAGAATTCTGGGAATTAATCATTATTACCCCAATAATTGCCTGAATCATCAAATGAATGGAAAAAAAAAAGCATTTGGAGTTTTCTTTCCCTAGGCTATACTTCGCTAGATTTTGCCGCTTTTTCGACTTTTTGGGGGGTTTTTTTTCTTTTACCTTTTTTATTTTATGGACACATTCCCGTTATATCATCATTATTATCAAGATTCATCATATCATCGTATGAATGATAAAACGTCATTATCAGTCTTTCCTCAAATTGCAATTATTACATCATTTTGCGCTTTTCATTATTATTGCAATTTTTTTGCTTTATATATTAATTTTATTAACAATTCAACTTTTCAATCATTATTAAACAGGATTATAACATAATTATCGTTTTTCATAATCATTATTATATCATTATTCAATTATATCATTATTACTGTAATTATTACTTTTATTAATTAATTTTACATTATATAACAGTAAAGATTATAATAATGATAATAATAACAATAATAATATTAATAACAATATTATAACAATTGAATTTTAATTTATTATAATATTATTTATATATTTTATTATTAATTTATAATATATTTTTCAATAATACTAATAATTAATAATAATAATAATAGTAAAATAATAATAATAATAATAATAATAATAATAATATTAATAACAATAATAATAACAATTAAGTAATTATATAATATAATAGTTAATTATTAAATTTTCATCAAAAAGTTATCAAAAACATTTTATTTATTTTTATCATCAATACTGTCATAATAATAGAATGTAATTATTATAATAATTACATAATAATTAAAATCAATAAATAATATAAAAAACTCATAATTGATCTACTATAAATGGCTATAATTCATCTAGAATGTTGCCGCTTATTTTTCATTTTATATTTTTTGTTGATTATTTTTCTTAATTATGGACATTATTCCCTATTATTCCATCATAAATCATGAAAAATCATCATTTTGGAGTTATCTCAATGGCATATTTCTACATTCATTAGCATCATTATTGCAATTATTTATCATTTTGCACTTTTATCATTATTATATGACACAATTTTACGTTACACTTAATAACAATACATGATATAATAGTAATAACATAATCATATCATATCAATAACGTTTTTATAATCATTATTTTTATCATTATTTCAATTAATATCGTTATTACTAGATAATTATTCATCTTAATAATAAGATTTTACAATATACTAAGTAATAATAATAATAATAAACAATAATAATATATTAACACATATGATTACAATTATATTAATTATAATTATACTTATTATTATTATTATTATATTATTACAGTTATAATATATTTTTGGCAATAATAATAATAAAAAGTATATTAATATATAATTATATATATAATATATTAATAATAATTATAATAATAATTATAATAATAAGATTAATAATGATAATAATAATAATGTAATAATAATTAATAATCATCAAAGTTATCCAAATTTCTTTATTCACTTTATCTTATATTATGTATATAATTATAATCTATTATCATTAATTACTAATAATTGCCAGAATCATCAAATGAATGGAAAAAAGTCATTTTGGAGTTACTTCAAATAGTATATTAACTAGATATTACTAGTTCAATATCACTTTTGATTTTTTTTTTTTACTTTTTATTAATATGGACACAATTCGTTTTATTATATTATTAATTATTATTCATATTATCTATCATCATCATATCATATTATCACAATAATCAATATATATTATATAATTATATTATTATTTCAATTATTATTATATTATTTATTATATATAATTAATTTTACATCTATACTAATAACAACTAAATAAAATAATAATAACAATAATAACGTTTTATAATCATTATTATATCATTATTTCAATTAATATCGTTTATTACTGTAATTATTACTGTTATAAATAATTTTTTACAATTATACTACCAATAAAAATAATAATAATGATAATAATAAACATAATAATATTAATAACAATATTATAACATTACTATTATTATAATTCATCTTATTATTATATATTGTTATTATACAGTTATAATATTTTTTGGCAATAATACTAATAATTTAAAGTAATAAAATAATAATAATAATTAATAATAATAATAATAATAATAATGATATTAATAATGATAATAGCAATAATAATTAATAATCATCAAATGTTATCCAAATTCTCTTTATTCTCACTTTTATCATCATTATTGTCATTATTAATAGAATTCTGGTAATATTATCATTATTACCCTAATAATTGCCAGAATCATCAAATGAATGGAAAAAACGTCATTTCGAGTCTATTCTCAAATGCTATATTTCGCTAGATTTAGCCGCTTTATCGCCTTTTGGGATTTTTTTTCTTATACCTTTTTTTTTTATTATATATGGACACAATTCCTGTTATTATCATCATTATTATCATGATTATCATCATTATTATCGTTATCATCATCATTATCATTATCATCATTATATCATATCATCATCATATATTATCAATCATTATCATCATTATTTATATCATTATTTCAATTAATATCGTTATTACTGTAATTATTACTGTTATAATAATTATTTTTACAATTATACTACCAGTAAAAATAATAATAATGATAATAATATACATCAATAATATTATAACAATATATATTATCACATTAGTATTATTATGATTTATTATTATTATCATATTTTGTATTTTATCGTTATATATATTTTTTGCATAAAATAATAATTATATAATATATAATAAAATAATAATAATAATAATAAAATAATAATAATAAATAATTATAATAATAATAATTAAATAATAATAATAATAATAATAACAATAATGATAATAGTAATAATATTAATAAAATCATCAAATGTTATCCAAATTCTCTTTTCTCACTTTTATCATCATTATTGTCATGATTAATAGAATTCATGGTAATTATTATCATTATTACCCTAATAATTGCAGAATCATCAAATGAATGGTAAAAAACGTCATTTTGGAGTCTACTCTAAATGGCTATATTTCGCTAGATTTTGCCGCTTTTTCGACTTTTGGGATTTTTTTCTTTTACCTTTTTTTATTATATATGGACACAATTCCTGTTATTATCATCATTATTATCATGATTATCATCATTATTATCGTTATCATCATCATTATCATCATCATTATCATCATTATTGAATTATTATCATCATTATTGCAATTATTATCATTATTATTGCAATTATTGCAGTTATAATAATTATTTTTACAATTATACTACCAGTAAAAATAATAATAATGATAATAATAACAATAATAATATTAATAACAATATTATAACAATTAGTATTATTATAATTATACTTATTATTATTATTATTGTTATTATTACGTTATAATATATTTTTTGGCAATAATACTAATAATTAAAGTAAATAATAATAATAATAATAATATATAATAATAATAATAATAATAATATAATAATTAAAAACATATAATGAAAAATAGTAATATATATTAATAATCATCAAATGTTATCCATAATTCTCTTTATTCTCACTTTATCATCAGTATTGTCATGATTAATAGAATTCGGTAATTATTATCATTATTACCCTAATAATTGCAGAATCATCAAATGAATGGAAAAACGTCATTTTGGAGTCTACTCTAAAGGCTATATTTCGCTAGATTTTGCGCTTTTTCGACTTTTGGGATTTTTTTTCTTTTACCTTTTTTATTATTATGGACACAATTCCTGTTATTATCATCATTATTATCATGATTACATCATTATTATCGTTATCATCATCATTATCATCATCATTATCATCATTATTGAATTATTATCATCATTATTGAATTAGTATCATTATTATTGCAATTATTGCAGTTTATAATATATAATTTTACATTATACTAATAACAACTACAATAATAATAGTAATAACAATATAATAACATAATAATATTAATAACAATATTATAACAATTAGTATTATTATAATTATACTTATTATTATTATTTTTGTTATTATTACAGTTATAATATATTTTTTGGCAATAATACTATAATTAAAGTAATAATGATAATAATAATAACTAATAAAAATAGATTAATAATAATAATATATAATAATAATAATGATTAATTATGATATAATAATGAATAATAGTAATAATATTAATAATCATCAAATGTTATCCAAATTCTCTTATTCTCACTTTATCATCATTATTGTCATGATAATAAATCTGGTAATTATTATCATTATTACCCTAATATTGCCAAATCATCAAATGAATGGAAAAAACGTCATTTTGGAGTCTACTCTCAAAAGACTATATTTCGCTAGATTTTGCCGCTTTTTTCGGCTTTGGGATTTTTTTCTTTTACCTTTTTTTTATTATATATGGACACATTCTGTTATTGTCATCATTATTATCATGATTATCATCTTTTTATCGTTATCATATCATTATCATCATTATCATCATCATTATCATCATTATTGCAATTATTATCATATTATTGCAATTATTATCATTATTATTGCAATTATTGCAGTATATAATAATAATTTTACATCTATACTAATAACAACTACAATAATAATAGTAATTAACAATAATAAGAACAATAATAACGTTTTATAATCATTATTTATATCATATTTTAATTAATATCGTTATTACTGTAATTATTGCGTTATAATAAATATTTTTACAATTATACTACCCGTAAAAATAATAATAATGATAATAATAACAATAAAAATATTAATAAACAATATTATAACAATTAGTATTATTATAATTATACTTATTATTATTATTATTTGTATTATTTCAGTTATAATATATTTTTTGGCAATAATAAATAATAATTAAAGTAATAATAATAAATAATAAAAATAATAATAATAATAATAATAATAATAATAATAATAATAATAATAATAATAATAATGAATAAAAATAATAATGATAATCATTGATAATAATAATGATAATAGTAATAATATTAATAATCATGAAAGTTATCCAAATTCCTTATTCCACTTTTATCAATCATTATTGTCATGATTAATAGAATCTGGTAATATTATCATTATTACCCTAATAATGCAGAATCATTCAAATGAATGGAAAAAAAAAGTCATTTGGGAGTCTCTCTCACAATGCGATAGTCGCTAGATTTTGCGCTTTTCGAATTTTGGGTATTTTTTTCTTTTACCTTTTTATTATTATAATCACAATCATCAAGGGGCTAACGAGACGGGGCGCATGCCGCATCCACCCTTCGCTTCCAGACACAGAGGAGCCCTCGAGGCCGAGTCTCAAGGCAGGCACAAAGGCCCATCTCTAGTTCTCAGAAAGTCTCGTCGGAGCTGCTCCAAGCCAGACTCTAGTAGGACGCTCCACAGGTCCTCCTCCACATCCCAGGGTTTGTTCTCGCAGAGAGACAACCTGGTGTGGCAGGGTCGTCCCATAGGGAGGCGAGCTATGTGGACATATAGACAGATGTTGGAGATCCCGGATTATGCAAGTAAAACAGGTCCCATGCCAGTCCACCCGGTGTAACCGCCGGTTGGACAAGTGGCCTGTGCCAACTGTACCACATGATCCGGCGAAAAGGGACTTGTTACAAAAGGCATCAAGGCGAGACTTCCAAGGCACTGGATTACGCGTACAGGTCGCTTCATATAGAGCAGAAAACTGGAAGTATCAAGGCCTTGAAGACACGCAGCTTGGTCCTTACTGCATAGGTACCGACATCTCCAAACGCTCTTGTTGATAGAGTCATGGCCTCCTGTTGCAGACATCCTTCTCTAATGACTCCTGGTCTGACAACCCCAGAGATAGGACAACGCTACCAAGGTATGTAAAACTTTCGTGACTCAACGTCTTGCCGCAAGCATGGATCGACTGAACGGGTTCCCCTAAACAGGCCCCAAAGTCATGATCTTGGTCTGGTCCATGGAGACCTCTAGGCCTTAGGGGCTTCGCCTCATGCCTAAATGCATCAAGAACCGCCACAAGTGACTCCAAGGACTCAGATAGGATGGGCAACCATCGTCGGCAAAGTCAAAAGTATAACATTTGATGATTATTAGTATTATAATTATCATTATTATTATCATATTATCATATTCTCATTATATCATTATATACATAATATACTATGATTATATTAGTATAGTATTATATCATTATTAGTATATTACCAGTAATATTATTAGATGATGCCAAAAAAAAACATATTATAAACGTAATAATAACAATAATAATAATAATAAAAAACGTTATATGTTATATATTGTTATTACTATCATATATTGTAGTTGTTATAGTATAGATGTAAAAAACAATATTATAACGCAAAATTAATTGGCAATAAAATGATAATTATTGCAATAATGATGATAATAAGTGCCCAATAATGATGATAATGATGTGTAATGATGATATTGATGAAAGCTGATGATAAACTGATAATAATGATGATAATCATATAATAATGATGATAATAACAGGGAATTGTGTCCATATAAATTAACAAAAAAGGTATAAGAAAAAAATCCCCAAAAGTCGAAAAAAGCGGCAAAGCTAGCGAAATATAGCTTGAGAGTAGACTCCAAAATGACGTTTTTCCATTCATTGATGATCTGGCAATATAGGGTTTATAATGATAATGATTAACCTTTAATTTTATTAATCATGACTAATAATGATTATAAAGTGAGAATAAAGTAGAATTTGGATAATATTTGATAAGTATTAGTATGATTACTATTATCATATTATTATCATTATTATCATTATTATCATTATTATCATTATTCACTAATTATATCATTATTATCATTATTATCATTATTATCATATTATCATTATATTATCCTTTTTTTTTTATGATGATTTATTTAGTATTATTATATGTTGTATGAGTAGTATTATTTATTATTACTGTAATTATTAGATTATGCCAAAAAATACATATAACTGAATAATTAACAATAATATAATAATAAGGTATACGTATAATAATACTTAATTGTTATTAATTATTGTTATTGATATCCATTATTGTTATTATTATCCTTATTATTATTTTATTGGTAGTAAATTGTAAAAAGAACTATTATAAAGTAATAATTACCAGTAATAAACGATATTAATAAAATAAGATATAAATAATGATTAGAAAAAACGTTTTATTATTGTTATAATGATTGTTATTATATTGTTATTGTCGTTGTTTTCAGTATAGATGTAAAAACATATATTCTATCTGCAATAATTGCAATAATAATGATAATTATTGCCAATAATGAGATATAATTGTCAATTAACGATGATAAGAAGGATGATAATGATGATTAATGGATGATAATGATGATGATAACGATAATAATGATGATAATCATGATAATAATGATGATATATAAAAAAAAAAAACAAAACCCCCAAAGGAAATTGGCTGCATAGCTAATAAAAAAAAAAAGGTAAAAAAAAAAAAAATCCAAAAGTCGAAAAAAGCGGGCAAAATCTTATATCGAAGATATAGCATTTGAGATTATGACTCCAAAATAACGTTTTTTCCATTCATTTGATGATTGCGTGCAATTAGTAGGGGGATAATGATAATAATACCTGATTCTATTCAATCATGACAATAATGATGATAAAGTGAGGAATAAGGAGAATTGGATAACATTGATGATTATAGTATTATTAATATTATCATTATCTATCATTATTATCCATTATTATCATTATTATCATTATTAATTTTATCTGATTATTATTATCATAGTATTATTATTATTATTATTAGTTATTATTATTATATTATTATGATATTATTACTTAATTATAGTATTGATTGTGCCAAAAAATATAGAAACTGAAAAATAACAAGAATAAAATAATACAAGTAAATTTATAATATTACGAATTTTATAATAATGTTATTAATATTACTATTGTTATTCATTATCAGCATATTATTTTTGCTAGAGTAGTTTAATGTTAAAAATAATTATTATAACAGTACTAAGTACCAGTAATAACGATATTAACTGAAGTAATGATATAAATAATGATTCTAAAACCGTTTATTATTGTTATTATTATTGTTATACTCTTATATTGTAGTTGTTATTAGTATAGAGTAATAATTATAATTATAACTGCAATATTGCGATAAAAGATAATTATTGCAATAATGATGATAAAATTGCAATAATAGATAATGATGAAATGATGATGATAACGATAATATGATGATAATCATGATAATAATGATGATAATAACAGGAATTGGGGCCCATTATAATAAAAAAAAAGGTTGAATAAAAAAAAAATCCCAAAAGTCGAAAAGCGGCTAAATCTAGCGAAAATAGCATTTGAGAGTAGACTCTAAAAATGACGCGTTTTTTCCCATTCATTTGAGATTCTGGGTCCAATATTTAGTGTAATAAATGATAATAATACCTAGAATTTATTAATCAAACAATAATGATGAAAAAAGGAGAATCCAAGAGAATTTGGATAACATTTGAGGATTATTAATTATTATTGACTATTATCAGTAGTATTATCCATGATTCTCATTTTTCCCATTATTATTATTATTATGATATATTATTATTAGATATATTTAGTATATTATGAATTATTATTATATTATGTTATGTGAATTATTACTTTAATTTAGTTTTATTATTGCCAAAAAATATATTATAACGTAATAATAAACAAGAATAATAATACTAAGTATAATTTATGTATATGTATATACTAAATTGTTATAAATACTGTATTTAATATTACTATTGTTATTATTTTATCATTATATTATGTTTATGGTAGTATAATTGTAAAAATACATTATGATTAACATTAATAATTACAGTAATAACGATATTAATGAAGTAATGATATAAATAAATGTTATAAAAACTGATTATTGATTATTATTATTACTTTATATGTAGTTGTTAATTGTATAGATGTAAAATTATAATATGACTGCAATTAATTGCAATAATAATGATAATAATTGCAATATGATGATAATAATTGCAATAATGATGATAATGATGATGTAATGATGATAATGATGATAATGCATGATGATACGATAATAATGTTGATAATCATGATAATAATGATGATAATAACGGAATGTGTCCATATATAATAAAAAAGGTAAAAGAAAAAAAAATCCCAAAAAGGTTCGAAAATGCGCAAAATCCCCCCCAAGCAACATATGCCTTTAGAGAGTATACTACAAAAATCGACATTTTTTTCCATTCCTTTTGATGATTCTGGAATTTAAATAGGGTTAACAATGATAATAATACCAGAATATCTTTTAATCATGACAATAAATGATGATAAAAGTGAGAATAAAGAGAATTTGGATAAACGTTTGTATGATTATCATTATTATTACTCTTATCGTTATTTACTACATTATTATCATTATTATATTTATTATTTATGATTATTATTTTATTATATTAAATTATTATATATTATATTAGTACTTTAATATTAGGATTATTGCCAAAAAATATATGATAACTGTAATAATAACAATTAATAAATAAGAAGTATAATTATAAGAAACTAATGTTAAATATTGTTATGAATCATTATTGTGATTATTATCTTATTATTATTTTTACTCTAGTAATAATTAAAAATAATTATTATAACAGTAATAATTACAGTAATACCGATATGTAATTAAAATAATGATATATAATGATTATAAAAAAACGGTAGTATTATTATTATTATTGTATTACTATATTATTGTAGTGTTATTAGTATAGATGTAAAAATTATATATATAACTGCAATAATGCAATATAATGATAATAATTGCAATAATGATGATAATAATTGCAATAAGATGGATATGATGATGAAATGAGATAATAACGATGATAATGATGATTGATAACGATAATAATGATGATAATCATGATATAAGAGGATAATAACAGCAATCGTGTCCATATATAATAAAAAAAAAGGGTAAAAGAAAAAAAAATCCAATAGTCCCTAAAAAAGCTGGAAAATATAGCGAATATAGCCTTTTGAGAGTAGCTCAAAATGCTTTTTCCATTTCATTTGATGGAGTCTGGCAAAATCCTATTAGGGTTATAGTGATAATAATACAAGAATTATTAATCAGGACAAGAATGGATGATAAAAGTTAGAATAAAGCGGAATTTGGATAACATTTGATGATTATCAAGATTATTACTATTATCAGTTATTATTATCATTTATTACATATTATTATATTATTATTATTTTATTATTATTATTATATTATTATATGTATGTGGATTATTTATTCACTTTAAGTATTGGTATTATTGCCAAAAAAATATATTATAACTGTAATAATAACAATAATAATAATAATGGGTATAATGATAATAATACAAGTGGTTAAAAAGTTATTGTTATTATTATCATTATTATTATTCTCACCGCGCTAGTATAATGTTAAAAATAATATGATAGCAGAATAATACAGTATAACGATATTAATTGAACACAATGATATAAATATGATTATAAACACGTTATTATTGTTATTGTATTATTATTGTTATTACTATTACTATTGTAGTTGTTATTAGCATAATTGTAAAAATATATATTATAATGCAATAATGCAATAATAATTATAATAATGCAATAATGATGACACTAATAATTGCAATACATGAGATAAAGATGATGATAATGATGATAATGATGTTGATAACGATAAATAATGATGATAATCAACAAATAATAGGATAATAAGAGGAATTGGTCAGATTAATTTAAAAAAAAAGGTAAGGGTAAAGAAAAAAAATCCAAAAAGTCGAAAAAGCGGCTAAAATCTAGCGAAATATAGCCTTGAGAGTAGACTCTAAAATGGACGGTTTTCCATTCATTTGATGATTCGGTGAATTATTAGGGTAATAATGACAACAAATTACCAGAATCTATTAATCATGACAATCATGATGATAAAATGGGAGAATGAGAGTAATTTGGATTAAAACATTGATGATTATTAACATTATTGCTATTATCATTATTATATTATATTATCATTATAATTATAATTATTATAGATTATTATATGTAATATTATTATTATGTATATTATTATATGATATTTTAATCAGTACTTGGATTATTAGTAGTATTTAGCCAAAAAAATAGTATATCTGGTAATAATGACCAATAATAATTCATAATAAAGTATTATAATTTAATAAACTGTTGTTATAATATTGTGATAAATTGATTATTGTTTATTATACATTATTATTATTTTTTACTGTTGGTATAATTGTAAAAAATAATATTATAACAGTAAAAAGACAGTAATAACGATTATTAATTGAAATAATGATATAAATAAATGATTATAAAACGGTTATTATTGTTATTATTATTGATTGATTACTATTATATTGTAGTTTGGGTGATAGTATTAGATGTGTAAATTAATATATAAACTGCAATAATTGCAATAATAATTGATAAAAATTGCAATAATGATGATAATAATTGCAATAATTATGATAAGGATGAGGACAATGAGATAATGACGATAATGATGATGATAACGATAATAATGATGATAATCATGATAATAATGAGATAATACACCAGGAATTTGCTTCCTTATATATAAAAAAAGGTAAGAAAATAAATCCCAAAAGTCGAAAAAGTGGAAAAGCAGCGAAATATAAGCCTTTGAGAGAAGACTCCAAAAAGACGTTTTTTTCATTCATTTGATGATTCTGGCATTATTAGGGATAATGATAATAATTACCAAGGAATCTCTGATGAATTATGAACAAGAATGATGATTTTAAAAGTGAGAATAAAGAGAATTTGGATAACATTTGATGATTAGTAAATTAGTACTATTATCATTATTATCTCTTATTATCATTATCATTATTATTAATATTAATTTATTTTTATTATTTTATTTATTTTTATTATTATTATTTTATTATTATTATTATTATTATTATTATTATTATTTTTATTATTACTTTAATTTTAGTTTATGCCAAAAAAAATAATAAAAACTAAAATAACAATAATAAAATAAAAGTATAAATAAATAATACAAGTTATAATATTGTTATTAATTTTATTGTTATTATTATCTTTTTATTATTTTTATGGTAGTTAAAATTAAAAATAATTTTTATAATGTAAAAATTTACAGTAAAACAAATTTTAATTGAAAAATGATATAATAATGCTTTTAAAAAGTTATTAGGGTTATTTTTATTGTATTATATTATTATTTTTTTTTTTTTTAGTTAAGATGAAAAATTTATATATTAAAATACAAAAATTGCAATAAAAATGAAAATAATTGCAATAATGAGATAATAATTCCCCAATAATAAATGATAATGATGATAATGTGATGTAATGAAATAATGATGATAAATGATAATAATGATGAAAAAACCGGAATTGTGCCCCATTAAATGAAAAAAAAAAATAAAAAAAACCCAAAAAGTCGAAAAAGCGGCAAAATTCAAAATATAGCCTTTGAAAGTAGACCCCAAAAATGAGTTTTTTCTTTCTTTTTGATTTTTTGGCAATTTTTAGGGTAATAATGATAAAAATTTACCAGAAATTTATTAATCAAAAATTTTAATGATGTAAAAGTGAGAAAAAGAGAATTGGATAACATTTGAGATTTTTAAATATTTATTACTATTATCTTATCTTTATATTATTATCATTTTAAAATTTATTATTATTATTATTATTTTATTATTATTATTATTATTATATTATTTTATTATTATTATTATTATTTTAATTATTATTATTACTTTAATTATTATATTTTGCCCCAAAAATATATTATAACTGTAATAATAAAAAATATAATAATAATAAGTTAATTATAATAATACAAATGTTAAATTTTGTTTTTAATATTATTATTGTTAATATTATTATTATTATTATTTTCCCGGTAGTAAAATTAAAAAAAAATTTATTATAAAAAGTAATAATTACAATAATAACGATATTAATTGAAATAATGATATAAATAATGATTATAAAACCGTGATTAGTGTTATCTTATTGTATACTATTATTATTGTAGTTGTTATAGTATAGATGTAAAAATTATACATTATAACTGCCAATCATGCAAAATAATGATAATACATGCAATAATGATGATAATAAAAAAATGATATAATGATGATAATGATGATGAAATGATGATAATGATGATAATGATGATGATAACGATAATAATGATGATAATCATGATAATAATGATGATAATTAACAGGAATGTGGTCGATATCTAATAACAAAAGGTAAAAGAAAAAACATCTCAAAAGTTAGAGAAAAAGCGGCAAAATCTAGCCAAATATAGCCTTTTGAGAGTAGATTCAAAAATGATGTTTGTTCCCATTCATTTTGATATTCTGGCAATTATTAAGGATAATGATAAAATTACCAGCATTCTATAATCTTGACAATAATGAGATAAAAGGAGAATATAAAGAGATTTAGTGGATCAAACATTTGAGATTATAATATTAATACAATTATCATTCTTATTATATTTATTATCATTATTAGAATTATTATATATTGTTATTATTATTAGTATTATTATTATTATTATTATTTATTATATTATTACTATATTATTATTCTTATTTGTTTTTTTTTTTTTTTATTATCATTATTTAATTATTAGATTATTGCCAAAAAATATTGATTATAACTGTAATAAGAAACAATAATAAGAATAATAAGTATAATTAAATAATACTAATTGTATAATATTGTTATTAATATTATTATTGTTATTATTATCATTATTTTTATTGTTACTGAGTAGTTATAATTGTAAAAATAATTATTATAACAGTAATAATTACAGGAATAAACGATATTAATTGAACATAATGATCATAAATAAAGGTTTATAAAAACTTATTATTTTTATATTATTGTTATTACAATTAGTAGATAGTTGTTATTAGTATAAATGTAAAAAATATATTATAACAACAATAGATTGCAATAATGATGATAATAATTGCAATAATGATGATAACAATTGCAATAATGAGATAATGATTGATGATAATGATGATGAATGATGATGATTAACGATAATAATGATGATAATCGTGATAATAATGATGATAATAACAGGAATGTTGGGTGTTATTCAATATATATAACAAAAGGTAAAAGAAAAAAAATCCCAAAAATCTAAAAAAAAACCGGCAAAATCTAGCGAAATATAGCCATTTGAGAGTAGACCCAATGATGTTTTTTCCCATAATTGTGATTCTGGGAATATTAGGGTAATAATGATAATAATTTACAGAAATTCTCATTAATCATGAACCAATAATGATGATAAAAGTGAGGAATAAATGAGAATTTGGATAACCATTTGATGATATTAATCTTATTATTATTATTATTATTATTTATTATTTATTATTTATATTATTATATATTATTATTATATATTATTCTATTATTATTAGTATTATTACTTTAATTATTAGTATCTATTGCCAAAAATATATTATAACTGTAATAATAACAATAATAATAATAATAAGTATAAATAATAATATAATGTATAATATTGTTATTAATATTATTATTGTTATTATTATAATTATTATTATTTTACTGGTAGTATAACTTGTAAAAATAATATTTATAACAGTAATAATTACAATTAATAAGGATTGTCAATTGAAATAATGATATAAATAATGATTTATAAAAACGTTATTATTATTATTATTATTGTTATTACTATTCTTATTGTAGTTGTTATTAGCAGAGATGCTAAAATTATATATTATAACGCAATAATTGCAATAATAATGATTAATAATTGCAATACTGATGTAAAATTGCAATAATGATGATAATGATGCATGATAATGAGAAATGTTGATAGATAACGTAATTAATGATGATAATCATGATAAAATGAGAGTTCAATAACAGGAAATGTTGGTCATATATAATAAAAAAAAAGGTAAAGAAAAAAAAAATCCCAAAAGTCGAAATAAGCGGCAAAATCTAGCGAAAATATAGCCATTTGAGAATAGACTCCAAATGAGTTTTTTCCATTCATTTGATGCTTCTGGCAAGTATTAGGGTAATAATGATAATAATTACCAGAATTCTATTTAATCATGCACAATAATGATGATAAAAGTGAGAATTAAAGAGAATTGGGGATACATTTGATGATTTTAATAGTTATTGCTATATCATTATTATTATCATTATATCATTATATTATAGTATTATTATATTAGTATTATTATTATTTATTATTGTTGTATTACTTTAATATTTAGTATTATTGCCAAAAAATATATTATAACTATTAATATAGCAATAATAATAATAATAAGTATAATTAAATAATACTAATTGTTATAATATTGTTATTCATATATTATTGTTATTATTATATTATAATTTTTATGGTCGTTATAATTGTAAAAATAATTATTTATAAAAATAAAATACAGTATAATAGAATTAATTGAAATAATGATTATAAATAATGATTATAAAAAACGTTATATTGTTATGTTATTGTTATACTTATTATTTTATAGTTGATTAGTATAGATGTAAAATTATATATTATTACTGCAATAATTGCAATAATAATGATAATAAATTGCAATAATGATGTATATAATTGAATAATGATGATAATAAGCAATAATGATGATAACAATGATGTATGATAATGATGATAAATGATGATGAAACGGTAATAATGATGAAATCATGATAATAATGATGATAAAACGGAATTTTGTCCCATATATAATAAAAAAGGTTAAGAAAAAAAATCCCAAAAGTCGAAAATGCTAGGCAACAATCTTGCGAAATCATAGCCTTTGAGAGTAGACTAAAAAATGACCCGTTTTTCCATTCATTTGAGATTCTATGCAAATTATAAGGGAATAATGATAATGAAACCAGAATTCTATAATCATGAGAATAATGTGATGAAAAAGTGAGAAATCAAGAGAATTTCGATAACATTTCATGCTATTAATATTAGATATTATCATTATTTTATCATTATTATCAGATATTATTATTAATATTATTATTAATTATATTATATATTATTATTATTATTATCATATTATTTACTATTATTTATTAGTACTTATATTGTATTATGCCAAAACTATATGATAACTGTAATAATAACAATAATAATAATAATAAAGTATAATTATAATAATACTAATGTTATATATGTTATTAATATTATTATTTGTTAGTATTATAATTAAGTATTATTTTTCACTGGTAGTATAATTGTAAAAATAATATTGATAACAGTAATAATTACAGTAATAACGATATTAATTTGCACTAATGATAAAAATAAATTTAATGATTATAAAAACGTTATTATTGTTATTATTATGTTATTATTATTATTATTGTAGTTGTGTATTAGTATAGATGTAAAATTATATAATAATAATGATAATAATACAATAAGATGATAATAATTGAAATAATGATGAAATGATGATGATAATGATGATAAGAGGATGATATCGATAATAATGATGATAATCATGATTATAATGATGATAATAACAGGAATTGTGTCATATATAATCAAAAAAAGGTAAAAGAAAAAAAAAAGCCCAAAGTCGAAAAGCGGCGGGCACACGCCTCCTCCCGTAGTCTGTCCAAGTGAAACACCTTAGGTGCGCCACTGGTTGGGCGGGGAGTTAGTTTTGAAGTGTGGACCGCAGGTATCATAATTATAATCATGATTATATCATATTATCGTTCATCAGCATTATCATGCATTAAGGTTTAATTCATCATCATTATCATCATATTGCATATATCAAATTATTGCAATTATTATCATTCTTATATTTAATTTTACACAATACTAACAACAACTACAAATAATGATAGTAATAACAATAATAATAACAATAATAACGTTTTATAATCATATTTAATCCTTATTTCAAGTAATATCGTTATTACTGAATTATACTAGTATAATAATTTAATTTTTACAATTATACTCCAGTAAAAATATAAAATAAATGACATAATGACAATAATAATATTTAATAACAATATTATAACAATTATATTAATATATTATAATAATTATTATTATATGTCATATTACACGGTTAATATATTTTTTGCAATAATCTTAAGAATTTAAATTAATCATAATAATAATTAATAATAAAATTATAATAATTAATAATAATAAATAAGAAATAATAATAATAATAATAATAATAATGATGATAATGATAATAATTTAATGATAATAGTAATCATATTAATAATCATCAAAGTATACAAATTCCTCTTTATTCTCACTTTTATATCATTACTGTCATGATATGAATTCTGGTAATTATTATTCATTATTACCCTAATAATTGTCCAGAATCATCAAATGTAATGGAAAAAAAACGTCATTGTGGAGTCTACTCTCAAAAGGCTATATTTCACAGATTTTTTCCGCTTTTCGACTTTTTGGGATTTTTTTTCTTTTACCTTTTTTATTATATATGGACACAATTCCTATTATTATCATTCCTTATTATCATGATTATCAACATATCTCGTATCATTCAATCATTATCATCATATCATCATATTATCAATCATATTCATCATTATTGCAAATTATTATCATCATTATTGCAATTACTATTCATTATTATTGCAATTATTGCAGTTATAATATATATATTACATCTTATGACGAATAACAACTACAATAATAAGGAGGTAATAACACTAATAATAACAATAATAACGTTTTATAATCATTATTTATATCATTACTTCAATAATATCGGTATTATTAATTCTTACCTGTTATAATACTTATTTTTTACAAATTATACTACCGTAAAAATAATATAATGATAATAATAACAATAATATATTAATAACAATATGATAACAATTAGTATTATTATAAATTATATTATAGTATTCATTATTAGTATATTTACAGTTTATAATATATTTTTTGGCAATAATACTAAATTAAAAGTAATAATAATAATAAGAATAATAATAATAAGTAATAAAATAATAATAATAATAATTAATGAATAATAATAAGGATAATAAGGATAATAATAAGAATAATAATAATAAACATAATAATCATCAAATGTTATTCAAATGCTCTTATTTCATCTTTCATTCAGTCATATTGTCAGATTAATAGAACGTTATGGTAATATTATCATGATTACTCAATAATGCCAGAATTTCATCAAAGAATGGAAAAAATCGTCATTTGGAGTCTACTCTCAAACGGCTAATGTCGCTAGATTTTGCCGCTTTTCGACTTTGGGATTTTTTTTCTTTTACCTTTTTTTTATTCTATATGGACACAATTCCTGTTATTATCAATCATTATTATCATGATTGTCTCATTAGTATCGTTATCATCATAAGCATAATCATCATTATGCAAATTATTATCATCATTATTGACAATATTATCATTATGTTATACAATATTGCCGTTATAATATATATTTTTAATCTATACTAATAACAACTAAAATAAATATTAATACAATAATTAATACAAATAATAACGTTTCTATAATCATATTTATATAATTATTCAATTAATCATCATTATTCTCGTAAATTATTACTGTTATACTAATTATTTTTACAATTATATACCATAAATGATAATAATGATATTAATAACAATAATAATTTAATTAATAACATATTATAAAAATTAGTATTATTCTAATGTATACTAATATGATTATCTTGTTATTATTACAGTTTATTAATTATATTTTTTGGCAATAATACTAATAATTAAAGTAATAATAATAATAATAATAACAATAATAATAAATAATAAACAATAATAATAATGATAATGATAATACTAATGACAATAGTAATAATATTAATAATCATCAAATGTTATCCAAATTCTCTTTATTCTCACTTTTATCATCATTATTGTCATGATTAATAGAATTCTGGTAATCATTATCATTATTACCCTAATAATTGCCAGAATCATCAAATGAATGGAAAAAACTTCATTTTGGAGTATACTCTCGCAAAGGCTATATTTCGCTTGATTTTGCCGCTTTTTCGACTTTTGGGATTTTTTTTTTATTTTACCTTTTTTTTATATATGGACACAATTCCTGTTATTATCATCATTATTATCATGATTATCAACATTATTATCGTTATCATCATCATTTTCATCATTATCATCATTATCATCATTATCATCATCATTATCATCATTACTGCAATTATTATCATCATTATTGCAATTATTATCATTATTATTGCAATTATTGCAGTTATAATATATAATTTTACATCTATACTAATAACAATTACAATAATAATAGTAATAACAATCATAATTATAATAATAACGTTTTTATAATCATTATTTATATCATTGTTTCAATTAATATCGTTATTACTGTAATTATTACTGTTATAATATTTATTTTAAAATTATACTACCAGTAAAAATAATAATAATGATAATAATAACAATAATAATATTAATAACAATATTATAACAATTAGTATTATTATAATTATACTTATTATTATTATTATTGTTATTATTACAGTTATAATATATTTTTTGGCATTAATACTAATAATTTAAGTAATAATAATAATAATATAATAATAATAATAATAATAATAATAATAATAATAATAATAATAATATGATGATGATAATAATGATAATAATAATGATAATAATGATAATAATAATGATATTAGTAATAATAATAATCATCAAATGTTATCCAAAAACTCTTTATTCTCACTTTTATCATCATTATTGTCATGATTAATAGAATTCTGGTAATTATTATCATTATTACCCTAATAATTGCCAGAATCATCAAATGAATGGAAAAAACGTCATTTTTCAGTCTACTCTCAAAAGGCTATATTTCGCTAGATTTTGCCGCTTTTTCGACTTTTGGGTTTTTTTTTCTTTTACCCTTTTTTATTATATAAGGAAGCAATTCCTGTTATTATCATCATTATTATCATGATTATCATCATTATTATCGTTACCATCATCATTATCAACATTATCATCATTATCATCATCATTATCATCATTGTTACAATTATTATCATCATTATTGCAATTATTATCATTATTATTGCAATTATTGCAGTTATAATATATAATTTTCATCTATACTAATAACAACTACAATAATAATAGTAAAAACAATAATAATAACAATAATAACGCTTTTATAATCATAATTTATATCATTATTTCAATTAATATCGTTATTACTGTAATTATTACTGTTATAATAATTATTTTTAAATTATACTACCAGTAAAAATAATAATAATGATAATAATAAATATAATAATATTAATAACAATATTATAACAATTAGTATTATCATAATTATACTTATTATTATTATTATTGTTATTATTACAGTTATAACATATTTTTTGGCAATAATACTAATAATTAAAGTAATAATAATAATAATAATAATAATAATAATAATAATAATAATAATAATAATAATAATAATAATAATAATAATAATAATAATAATAATAATGATAATAATAATAAAAATGATAATAATGATAATAACAATGATATGAATAATCATCAAATGTTATCCAAATTCTCTTTATTCTCACTTTTTCATCATTATTGTCATGATTAATAGAATTCAGGTAATTATTATCATTATTACCCTAATAATTGCCAGAATCATCAAATGAATGGAAAAAAGTCATTTTTGGGGAAACTAAATTTAAAAGGCTATAAATTTTCCCTTTGAAATTTTTTCCGCTTTTTTTTGAAATTTTTGGGATTTTTTTTTTTTTTTTACCTTTTTTATTATATATGACCAATTTTTTGTTATTATCACATTATTATCCTGATTATCATCATTATTATCGTTATATCAAACATTATCATTATTTTTCATCATTAAACAAACATCATTACATCCCTTATTGCAATTATTATCATCATTATTGCAAAAAAATTATCAAATTTTTTTTGGGAATTATTGCAGTTTTAATTATGTTTTTTAAAATCTTCTAATAACCCAACTTTCAATAATAAAAGTAATAAAAAATAATAATAACAATAATAACGTTTTTTAAAAAAATTCATTATTTTATCAAATTTTTTTAAAATTTAAAGTCGTTATTACTGTAAATTATTACTGTTTTATTTTTTATCTTTTCAACTATAACAGCAAAAATAATAAAAATAAAAAATAATAACAAAAATGATATCAATAACAATTTATAAAAATTTGTATTATTATAATTATAAATTATTTTTATTTTTTATTGTTTTTTAAATTTCAGTTATAAATATATTTTTTTGGCAATAATACTAATAAATTTTTCACTTTTTTTCATCAATTTTTGTCAAAGTTAATAGAATTCAGGTAATTATTATAATTATCTTTATTAATTGCCAGAATCATCAAAAAGAAAAGGGAAAAAAAGTCATTTTGGGGGTCCCACTCTCAAAAGGCTTTTATTTTTGCTAGAAATTTTTCCGCTTTTTCCCACCCTTTTGGGGTTTTTTTTTTTTAACCTTTTTTTTTTTATAATGGTACAAATTCCTCTTTTTTTTTCATCATTAATTTTCATGATTAATCATTATTTCGTTTTCATCATCATTATCATCATTTTCATCATCATTATCAATCCCTTATTGCAAATTATTCATCATTATTGCAAAAAATTATTATTGAAATTTTTGCAGTTATAATATATGTTTTTTAAATCTATACCAATAACAACTACAAAAATAATATAATAAAATAATAAAAAACAAAAAATAACGTTTTTTAAAAAATCTTATTTTTATATTATTTTAAATTTAAAATCGTTTTTTAAATGTAATTATTACTGTTATAAAAATTATTTTTACAATTATACTACAGTAAAAAAGATAAAAATGATAATAATAAAAAAATTGATATCAAAACAAATTTTTCTAAAATTCGATTATTAAAAAATTAAAATTTTATTATTTTAATTGTTATTATTAAAAGTTATAATATTTTTTTAAAAGGCAAAAAATACTAAAAATTAAAAAAAAAATGATAATAATAATAAAAAATAATAATAATAATAATAATAAAAAGTAAAATAATAATAAAAATAATAATAATAATAAAAATAATAATAATAAATGATTTAAAAATGATAATAAAGATAAAAATGATAATAATGAAATAAATGATAATTTGTAATAATACTAAAAATCCCTCAAAAAATTAAACCAAAAATTTTCTTTTTTTCTCACTTTTTTTCATCATTATTGTCAGAGTAATAGAATTCCGGTAATTATTATCATTTATTTTCCCTAATAATTGCCACAAACTTTAAAAAAGGGTGGAAAAAAGTAAATTTTGGGGTCTACTTTTCAAAAGGGGTATTTTCGCCCAGATTTTCCCGCTTTTTTTTAAATTTTTGGGGTTTTTTTTTCTTTAAACTTGTTTTTTTAATTAAAATATGGACACAATTCCGTTATTATCAAACTTATTATCTGAATTATCATCAAATTAAAATTTTCGTTTCATCATCATTATCATCATTATTGCAATTAAATTTTCTCATTATTGCAAAAATTATCAATTTTTATTGGCAATTATTGCAGTTTAATAAAAAAAGTTTTTTCTCTTTTACTAATTAAAAAATAAAATAAAAATAGTAAATAACCAATTACAAAAAAAAATAAAAGTTTTTTTTTATAAATTTTTATATCTTAATTTTTTTAAATTAAAAATCGTTTTTTTAATGTAATTATTACTGGGGGATAATAAATTTTTTAAATTATCCCACCCTAAAAATAATAAAAGTAATAATAAAAATAATGATATTAATAACAGTATTATAAAAATTCGTATTATTATAATTATACTTTTAAATTTTTATTATTTTTATTATTACAGTTTTAAAAATATTTTTTTGGCAAAAATACTAATAAAATTTAAAGGGAATAAAAATAATAAAAATATAAAAATAATAATAAAAATAATAATAAATAAAAAATAATAAAAAATAATAATAATAATAATAATAATAATGATAATAATAATAATTATAAAAAATAAAGGGTAAAAAATGATAATAATGATAAATGGGTAAAAATAATGATAAAAAAAATAATACTAAAAATATCAAAAAGTTTCCCCAAATTCTTTTTTATTCTCACTTTTTTCATCATTTTGTCATGATTAATAGAATTCAGGTAAATTTTTATCATTATTTCCCTAATAATTTCCAAAAATCATCAAAAAAGAATGGAAAAAAAGTAATTTTTTGGGGTTACTCCCCAAAAGGCTATATTTTGCTAGATTTTGCCTTTTTTCGCTTTTGGGTTTTTTTTCTTTTACTTTTTTTTTATTATATATGGCACAATTCCTTTTTTTTTCCTCATTTTTTATCAGATTTTCATCATTATTAATTTGTTATCATTTATCATTATCATCATTTTCATCATATTATCATCATAATTGCAATTTTTTATCAAACATTTTCAAAATTATTTTGCAATTATTTTCAAATTTTAAAAATTTTTGGTTTTTTTAAAACTATACCCAATAAAACTACAATAATAATAGTAATAACAATAAAAATAACATTAATAACGTTTTTAAAAATCATTAATTTTTTTATCCCTTATTTAAAAATTTAAAATCGTTATTACTGTAAAATTTTTAAATGTTATAATAATTTTTTTACAATTTTACTACCAAAAAATAATAATAATGATAATATAACAAAAATTGATATCAATAACAATATTTTTAACAAAATTCGTATTATTAAATTTTTACTTATTTTTATTATTTTTAAAATTTTTTAAAAGTTATAAAAAATATTTTTTTTGGGAAAAATACTAATAAATTTAAAATAAAAATGAAGATAATAATAAAAAATAATAATAATAATAATAAAATAATAATAAAAATTAAATAATAATAATAATAATAAAAATAAAAAATAATATAATAATAATGAAAAATTTCTGGGTAATAATGATAAAAAATGATAATTAAAGATAATAAACGATAATAAATAATAAAAACTAAAAATCTCAATGTTATCCAAATTCCCCTTTTTTCTCACTTTTTTCACATTTTTTGTCATGAATTTAAAAGAATTTGGGGAAATTTTTATCTTATTACCCCAATAATTGCCAGAATCATCAAAAGAATAGAAAAAAAAAGTTTATTTTGGAAATCTACTTTTCAAAAAAGGGTATATTTAAACTAGATTTTGGGCCCCTTTTTTTTCTTTTTTTGGGGATTTTCTTTCTTGAAACTTTTTTTTTATTTAAAATATTTTGGGCACAATTTTCCTGTTATTTAAAAAATCATTATTATCGTGATTAATCCTTTATTATTTAAAGTTATCTCATCATTATCATCATTAAACATCATTATCATCATCATTATCATCATCATTGGGAATTTTTATCATCATTATTGGCAAATAATTATCATTATTATTGGGAAAATTTTTGCGTTAATAATTATGTTTCTATCCTCTATAAATTTAAAAACAAATACAATAATTAAAAGTAAAAAAAATAATTAATACAAATAATAACGTTTTTAAAAATCATTATTTATACATTAATTTTTAATTTAAAATCGTTATTACTGGGAAATTTTTTACTGTTTTTAAAAATTTTTTTTTCCCCAAAAATTTCCCACCCGTAAAAAAAAAAAATAAAAGATTTAAAAAATAACAATAATGATATCCCCAAAAAACAATATTATAAAAAAATTCGGGAAATTAAATTTTAATTTACTTAATTTTTAAATTTTTATTGTTATTATTACAGTTATAATAAATTTTTTAGCAATAAAAACTAATAATTAAAGTAATTTTAATAAAAATAAAAAATAAAAAATAATATAAATTAATAAAAATAATAATAATTTAAAAATAATAATAATAAAAATTTAAAAATTAAAGATAATAAAGATTAAAATGAAATTTAATTTTATAAAAATGTAAAAATAATTTATAAAAAGTAAT
>NW_023652168.1:0-2500 GCF_015228065.2 Penaeus monodon
GGAGGATGAGGATGATGATTATAATAATATATATAATAAAAATAATAATAAAATAATAATAAAAACAATAAAATAAAAATAAAAATAACATAACAAAAACAATAAAAATAATGATAAAATAAAAATATAATAAAATAATAATATAATAATAATAATATATAATAATAATAATATAATAAAAAATATAAAGTTTAAATGAAAATTAAGAAAATGTAATGAAAAATGATAAAAATGAAATGAAAATGATAATGAAATGTAATGATAATAATAACAACAACAAAAAAGTTGTAGAAATAGCGAAAAAAATTAAAAAAAATAATATTTTAAAATCATGTCTTACTTGTTAAAATTGATAATTATAATATTAAATATATTATATATATAATAATATATAATATATACATATATATATAACAATTTATGTAAATATATACTATTTTTTCTTTTTCGTTTTTTTTTTTTTCTTCTCTTTTTTTTTTCTTTCAAAAATACTGTCTGATTTTTCCCCAAATTTTTTTCTATACTCTTCATACTCTTTACAGAATTTAGTCTATACTGCTCTGCCTTGTTTAATATTATTTTTTTTTTGTTGATTTTCCAAAAAGCGTTCTCTAGGACACAGCTTTGAAAAATGGATCCCCCCTTTTATATTAAAACCTTTCTACATTGGTTTTAGGATTTTTTCCCCTTTGTCTGTTCATTTTTGTTGTCACAATTCTCGCAATTTATTCAGTCCCACCCCCTAATAAGTTAAATTTCGCAAAATACAATACTAATTTTTTTTTAAAATCCATTTTTTTTTTCTGTGGGGACTCTTCTAAATTTAAATGGTACGAAAGGGACAGATAAACGACTCTTTTTTTTCAAATTTTCACTATTTTTTTTTAAAGCTTTTGGGACGCTGTTTCCCTTTCCCTTTGCCCAGTTATTTCTGAAACCAAATTGTGTTCAGTTTTATTCTCTTTTTAATTTGTAGAATCAACTTATTGTTCGAAATCTTTCCATTTTTTTAAAAACCCCTTTTTGTATCGAATGAATTCACTTCAATATTCTCGCCATGAATCTGTTCTAAATTTTCCTTTTATACTTCGTTATCCCTGATTTCTAAATCACCCTGTTTTGAAGAATTTTCCCCACGAACATCACAGGGGTATTTCAAACCCCATGATTTTCATCTATACCAGATTTTTCCCTTTACGCTTCCATGTTCTTATAGTCTTTCCCGTTTTTACGAATGATAATTTTGATATACCCCAAATTCCCCCTCCACATATACCTACGTATATTTTTGCTATAATATGCCTCTATATGTTTTATTCAGCGTGTTTTAAAATTCATCTTTGCCCTTCCTATCACCAATACCATATATCCGATTTTGTTTTCTATAAAACTTTCCCCTTCTTTTAAAAATAATCCCAACTACAAATGATCCCTTTAATTTTTCTCCCCAATTTATAATTTTACTTAAATCTTACTTCAACCATAGATTGCAAAAATTTTGATCTTTTGTTTTTATCCCCTTTTTCCGTTTTTTCTTTTTTTTTTATAAACGGCCATCTTATTTAAATGAACCAAAACCTTTCCTTAATGAGTTGAACCTCTTCTGATGTTTTTTAATAGCTTTGTAACTTCCCCCCATTCTATGACCTTCCCGTTGACGCGGAAAATAATTTTAAATATCATCAAATTTGATCTTCTGCAAATTCCAATACTATCAATCTTTATGTTATGCAGTAGTAAATCACACAGATAAAATAGTTCCTGGCATTCTATCTAAAATTTTTATAGTACTTGCTAAATGACGGCGCAGTTCTGTTTGTTGACCCGCGAAAACCCGCCAGGGCCGGCCATCTTTCAGCCTAGACTTTTTAGCCACTATTTAATTTTCAATTTATTTATTTGGCATCATACCACCAGCACGACTATACCTAGCAACCCAGCGGTACTGTCATTTGTGTACTACGATATATCGACCAGTCATCCTTTTACACTGTTGACAATTGGGTGAGTGTTTTTTCGACAAAGAATGTATCGATGTCTTGTAGTCGTACCAAGTCCCTGCCCTGGTATAGGTAGTTCATGAGAAGTAGGGGGAGAGTGGTTTAGTTAAACAGATTACAATAGGTTGTTTTATTGTATAATCTTGTTACATGGAACCTTAGAAACACAAACGAGACCGGAATTGGAATACACATAAAAAAAAAGAAAATGAGAAAATGTACTCACTCACATTTACTTTACTATCTTCACAGTAAAAGGTTATAAAACTGGTCATTTAGAATAAAGTTTTCTCTTTCTTCTGGTGTATTTGTTTTCCTTTACATGTCAATATTTTGCAATAATTGTATTTGTTTTATTGCATGAGCGCATCATTAGGAAAACTTTAATATAAAATGGAAAACATAAGTTTCATTTTGAATTTGCGTAATCATATCCTACCTGAAATTTATTCAAATAGCGGCCGTTCTCATAGTTTGAGCTGCAATCCCTCCTCGTATAT
>NW_023652169.1:0-5373 GCF_015228065.2 Penaeus monodon
TATTTCTTTTATAATATATATAATAAAAATTTTTTATATATATATAAATTAATATATTATATATATATATATTCATATACATCTATATATATATTACATATATATCATATATATTACTATTTATATCATACCTATATGAAGAGAGGAAAAAAGGAAAGAAAAAAAACGAAAAAGAAAAGAAAAAAAAAGAAAGAGAGAGAGAGAAAAAAAGAAATTAAAATGAATATAATGATATATATATATATATATAATTTTATATATATAATAATATATATTAAACTATCATAAAATAACGTTATATAATATATATATATATAATTTTATATATATATATATATATATATTATTTATATGTATATATTTATTTTTATATAATATATAATTATATATAATATATATATAAAATATTATGGTATATCTTTTATATCAATATTATTATCATATATATATATATATATATATATATATATATTATATATTATATTATTATATTTATCATATAAATAATTTTATCATTTTATATATATATATATTATATTATTATATATTACTATATATATATATTATTATATAATATATTATATATAAACATAAAAATATATTTGATATATAATTAAAAATTAAAATTATATAAATATTTTTTATATGAAAAATAAAAAAAAATTATTTAAAGATATATATAATATATAATATATGTATATTATGATTATATATGATATATATATATATAATATATATATATATATTTTATAATTTATATATATATCATAATATATATATATTATATAATGTAGTGTGGGGTGTGGTGTGTGTGTGTGTGTGTGTGTGTGTGCGTGTGTGTGTGTGTGTTGTTGTGTGTATATAATTTTATTTAATATATAATATAATATGATATATATATATATATTTTTATTTATCATTATATATATATATATTAATATATATATATATTATATATTTAATATATATATTACATTCCTTAAAATTTTAAAATATATATTTAATATATTTCTTCATATTATTAAAATATATATAAAATATATTCTATTAATTCCCATTATTAAAATTTTATAATCTATTGATATTATAATTATTATATAATATAATATATATAATCTATTATTATATCTTAATTATACATTGTTATTTGATATGATATGTATATGATGATATACTATATATATATATTTTATATATATTTATCTATATATATCAATATTATACTTAATTCAATATATATAATATAATAATTATATTTATAAAATCATATATATAATCAATATTATAATTTTTTTTTAATATCAATATAATATATATATATTATATATTATAATATCATAATATTATAATATTATATATATATATATAATCATATATATAAAAATCATATATAAGACGGATTGGTCTGGCAACGGGCCTGAAACCCATCAACAAAACGTTTGGAATGTCGGTACCTATGCAGAAGGACCAAGCTGCGTGTCTTCAAGCCTTGATACTTCCGTTTTGCCTATGGAAGCGAAACCTGGACGCTATCCAGTGTCTTGGGAGTCTCGCCTTTGTCCCTTTTTAAACAATCCCTTCCCCGGATCAGGGGGTACATTTGGGCAGGACCAGGGGTTCCAACCGGCGGTTCACGTGACTGGCAGGGGACCTGTTACTTTCATAATCCGGATCGCCCCCTCAGGGTATATGGCCACCTAGCTCTCCCCTGTGGACGACCCTGCCCCTCCGGTTGTCTCTCTCCGAGACAACCCCGGGGGGAGGGAAACCTGTGGGACGTCCTAGGAGACATGGCTTGGGGGAGCTCGACGAACCTGTCGCAGGGAAATAGAATGGGCCTGTGCCTGCTTGGGACTCGCCTCGGGGATCCTCGTGGCTGGGAAACAAAGGGGGGTGCGGCCATGCGCCCCCTCGGGGTTGCCCCTTGATGATGATGATGAATATAATTTTAATATATTATATATATAAAATTTTATTATACTGATCTAAATTTTTAAAATGATATATTATAAAATTTATATTATTGAATTATAAAAGATTGGTTTATATATGTATGATTTATATATATATTATATATATATAATATAAATTGTTATGCATATATATATTATAAATATATTTATATAATATATATATATATAATATATTATATTTTAAAAATCATATATATATTATATATTATATATATATAAAATTAATATAATTTATATATATTTCTTTTAAAACGGTAGGTTCTGTCTGAGCCCCGTGTCACAGCACATACTTAACTGTATTTTCATGTTGTGATGCTCTTGGGAGTGATACGTGGTAGGGCCCCCTTTTTTTCCCTTTTCCACGGAGAGTCCCCGGTGGTCCCCTTTTTTAGGTAATCTTTTCTCTCTATTTTTCCGGGCTTGGGACCACACTTGACTTGGGCGGGCTTGGCCACCCAGGGGCTGGGGGGGAAATAAAGGGGTTTCCCTTCCCAAAGGGGAAGAACGGGGCCGGGCCGGTGACTCAAACCCCTTTGAATCAATTGCCGTCGTGACATCTTGGTCCGCGCTCCCCATTTGGGCCACCGCGGCCTTAAATCTGGGCTTCCATGATTTTTTCTTTTCAATTTTGAGCGGTTTTGCCTAGCCTTCCGCCCGGTGTTTTTATCGAGTCCCCATCTTATTTACCCGGCACTGACTTGAGCTGGCTTGGCCACCCAGGGGGTAGGCAGCAAAACGGTAAGTTCCTTGCCCCGGGAAAAAACGCGGCGGTCGGTGACTCGAACCCTCGAACTCAGATTGCCGTCGTGACAGTCTTGAGTCCGACCTCTAACCATTCGGCCCCCGCGGCCCCCCATATATATTATATACATATATATAATATATATATATATATTATTTAAATTATATATATATATATATATATTATATTTTAAAATTTCAATTTTTAAAAATGTATATATTCACTATAATATCTATATAATATATATATATATATATATATATTTATATATATATATTTTTTTATATATATTTTATATATTTATATATAAATATATTTTCAAAAATATATATCTCTATATATATATATTTTTAAAAAATAATATATAAAAATATATATATTCATATATATGATAAAAATTTTTATTATGATTATTATATAAAATATTTATATTTATATATATTAAAAATCATATTAACATATATCATATATTTAAAATCTATATATAAATAAATCATATATTTTATATATAAATATATATATTAAATTTAAAATTTTTATATAAATCTTAAAATATTAATATATATATTATATATATTATATGTTTAAATTTATATAGATAGATATATATATATTATATAAATATTAATTCTTATATTATATAAATTTTATTATATATATATATTATTATATTTTTTATTTTTGTGATATATATACATTATAAAATAATTATTTAATAATAATATTTTATATATATAAAATTTATATAATATATATATATATATATATATTATAATATTTAAATATATATATTATATAGGGGGCCCCGCGGTGGCCGAATGGTTAAGCGTCGGCTCAGACTGTCACGAGGCAATCTGGTTGGGGGTTCGGTCACCGACCCCGCGTTGTTTCCCTTGGGAAAGGAAACTTCACCTCGATTGCCTGCCTCCCACTGGTGGCCACCCAGCTAAATAGTCCCGGGGTAAAAGAGATGGTGCCGAAAAAAACCCCGGGCGGAAGGCTAGGGCAAACACCCCCTAAATTGCAAAGAAAAAAATCATGGAACCCATGATCGTAAAGGCCGGGGTGGCCAAAGGGTTTGGGGAGCGTCGGACTAAAGACGTCACGACGGCAATCTGATTCAAGGTTTTGATCACCGGGCCGGGGCGTTCTTCCCTTTGGGGAAGGAACTTTACCTTGATTGCCTACCTAGCCACTGGGTGGCCAACCAGCCCAATCAAGTGCGGTCCAACCCGGATAAAAAGAGAAAAGATTACCTAAAAAAGTACCACCGCACTCTCCGGGGAAAGGAACTGGGACCCTACCACGTACTCACTCCAAAGAGCACCCAAAACATAAAACTAAATTTTAATTTCGTGCTGTGACCACGGCGGCTCGAATAAACCTACCGTTAAAAAAAATATTAATATAAAATTATATATATAAAATATTTTATATTATATATATATATATTAAAATTATATATATATATATAATATATATAATATATATAATAATTATAATATATATATATTCTATTAAATGTATAATATATATTTTATCATATTTAAAAATTATAATATATTATATTATATATATATAGATAAAATATATAAAATATAAAATATAGCATAACATATTTTATATATATTATATATATATTATAAAATCATATCATTAAAAATCAAATCATTATATATCTTTTTAAATCTATTAATTATATCATATATATAATAAATCATTTTAATATATATAATATATATATATATATAATATATATATATTATTTTCATCATCATCATAAAGGGGCTAAGCCGGGGGGCGCATGGCCGCTCCCCCTTTCTTCCAGCCAGGGGACCCTCAGGCGGTCTCCAACAGGCACAGGCCCATCTCTATTTCCCTCGCACAGGTCTCTCGAGCTGCCCAACCCATGATCCCTAGACGCCCACGGTCTCCCCCCCCAGGGTTGTCTCGCAGAGAGAAAACCTGGGGGCAGGGTCGCCCCCAGGGAGAGAGCTAGGGGGCCATATAGCCTGAGTTGGGGATCCCGGATTATCAGAAAAGTCCCCTGCCAGTCTGACGGTGTAAACCCCCGGTTGGGAACTGGTCCTGCCAACTGACCCCAGATCCGGCGAAGGGACTTGTTTACCAAAAAAGGCATCAAGGCGGACTTTAAACCTGGATGCTCCAGGTTTCGCTTCCATAGAGCAAAAAATGGAAGTATCAAGGCTTGAAGACACGCAGCTTGGTCCTTCTGCTAGGGACCGACATCTCCAAAAGCTCTTGTTATCGAGTTCATGGCTCCTGTTTTTCCAACCCAAACCTCTATATATATGATATTTATATATATGATATATATTTATTATATTATATATTTATATATATATATTATAGATATGATATGTTATGATATGATTGAATAATATTATTATATATATATATAAATTTTATATATATATATTATAAAAAATTTATATATAGATATATTAAGATTATATATATATATATTTTATATTATATATATATATATATATATATCATCATTACTATCATTCTATATTATCATAGATATATATATCATATGATATATATATCATATGATATATATATATATATAATATTTATATATATTTTATTATTTTTATATCTTATATTATTTAAAATATATTATATTATATA
>NW_023652170.1:0-5373 GCF_015228065.2 Penaeus monodon
ATAATAACGATTTATAATAATTATTTATATCATTATCCCTTTAATAGATCGTTATTACTGTAATTATTACTGTTATAATAATTATTTTTTTCAAATTTTACTACCCGTACAAATAATATAAGATAATAATAACAATAATAACACTAATAACAATATTATAAAACCTACAAATTTTTATTATATACTTATCTTATTATTATTATTGTTATTATTACAGATATAATAATTTTTTTGCAATGATACTAATATTAAGATAATAGTAAATAATAATAATAATAATAATATAAAAAATAATAATAATAATAATAATCATTTTAATAATATTTAATGTTTCAAATTCTCTTTTTCCCCTTTTATCATCATTTTTGTTATGATTATCAATTTTTGTATTATTATCATTATTAAACCCCAATAATGCCGAAAACACCAAAGAATCGAAAACGTCATTTTGGAGTATACTCTCAAAAGCTATATTTCGCTAGATTTTGCCCTTTTTCGACTTTTTTGGGGAAAGTTTTTTTTTTATACCTTTTTTATATTATATATGGACACAAATTTTTCTTATTAAATCATCGTTATTTTGATTATCATCATTTTTATCGTTATCATCATCAAATTTTCATCATTTTCATCATTATCATCATCATTATCATCATTATTGCAATTATTATCATCATTATTGCAATTGTTATCATTATTATTGCAATTATTGGGTTATACTATATATTTTTGCAATAATACAATAACCACAAAAATAATAATAGTAATATCAAAAATAATAACAATAATACGAATTTATAATATTATTTTATATTTATCTTAATTATATCGTTATTACTGTAATTAAATTTCTGTTAAATAATAATTTTTGCAATATACTCAGTACAATAATAATAATGATAAAAATAACAATAATAATACTAATAACATATTAATAACCACTACATTATTAAAATTATACTTATACTTATTGTTATTATTGTTATTATTACAGATATAATATATTTTTGCAATGATACTATAATTAAGATTTAAAAGTATAATTTAAAAATAATAATATATTTAAAATAATAATTTAAAAATAAAAAAATAATAAATAATATAATAATAATATAATAATAATATATAATTTTAATAATTTCAAATGTTATCAAAATTTTTCTTTATTCTCACTTTTATCATCATTATTTTTTGTTAAAACAATTCCCGGTAATTATTATCATTATTACCTAATAATTGCCCGAAATCACCAAAGAAATCGAAAAAAAAAACGTCATTTGGAGTATATTCTCAAAAGGCTATATTTCGCTAGTTTTGCGTTTTTTCGACTTTTGATGTTTTTCTTATACCTTTTTTATATTATATATGGACACAATTCTCTTATTATCATCATCGTTATCATGATTATCATCATTTTATCGTTTTTCATCTCATTATCACATTATATCATTTCATCAATCATTATCATCATATTGCAATTATATATCTTTTGGGAATTGTTATCATATATTGCATTATTGTAGTTATAGTATATATTTTTTAATAATATAAAAACCGCAACAATAATAATAGTATAACAATAATAATAACAATAATAACGATTTTATAATAAATTTTTTATATCATTATCTTAATTAGTATCGTTATTACTGTAATTATTACTGTTATAATAATTATTTTGCAATTATATACAGTACAAATAATAATATGATAATAATAAACAATAATAATAATAATAAAATTTATAACAAGCATTATTATATTTATACTTATACTTATTATTATTATTGTTATTATTACAGATATAATAGATTTTTGGCAATGATACTATAATTAAGATAATAGTAATAATAATATAATAATATAATAATAATAATATAATAATAATAATAATAATATAATAATAATAATAATAATAATAATAATAATATAATAATAATAATAATAATAATTTTAATAATTTCAAATGTTATCAAAATTCTCTTTATTCTCACTTTTATCATCATTATTGTTATGATTAAACATTCTGGTAATTATTATCATTATTACACTAATAATTGCCGAAATCACCAAAGAAATCGAAAAAACGTCATTTGGAGTATATCTCAAAAGGCTATATTTCGCTAGATTTTGCCGCTTTTTCGACTTTTGGAATTTTTTCTTATACCTTTTTTATATTATATATGGACACAATTCCTCTTATTATCATCATCGTTATCATATTATCATCATTATTATCGTTATCATCATCATTATCACCATTATCACATTACATTATCATCATCATTATCATCATTATTGCAATATTATCATCATTATTGCAATTGTTATCATATTATTGCAATTATTGTAGTTATAGTATATATTTTTTGCAATAATACTAATAACAGCAACAATAATAATAGTAATAACAATAATAATAACAATAATAACGATTTTATAAAAAATATTTATATCATTATCTTAATTAATATCGTCATTACTGTAATTATTACTGCTATAATAATTATTTTTGCAATTATACTACCTAGTACAAATATAATAATGATAATAATAACATAATAATACTAATAACAATATTATAACCACTAGCATTATTATTATTATACTTATACTTATTATTATTATTGTATTATTACAGATATAATAGATTTTTTGCATGATACTAATAATTAAGATAATAGTATAATAATAATAATAATAATAATAAAAAAAAAAAAAATTTATAATTTTAATAATATTCAAATGTTATCAAAATTCTCTTTATTCTCACTTTTATCATCATTATTGTTATGATTAAAACAATTCTGGTAATTATTATCATTATTACACTAATAATTGCCGAAATCACCAAAAATCGAAAAAACGTCATTTTGGAGTATACTCTCAAAAGGCTATATTTCGCTAGATTTTGCCGCTTTTTCGACTTTTGGGAATTTTTTCTATACCTTTTTTATATTATATATGGACACAATTCCTCTTATTATCATCATCGTTATCATATTATCATCATTATTATCGTATCATCATCATTTATCATTACATTATCATCATTATCATCATCATTATCATCATTATTGCAATTATTATCATAATTATTGCAATTGTTATCATTATTATTGCAATTATTGGAGTTATATTATATATTTCAATATTCTAATTACCACAACAATATAATAGTAATAACAATAATAATAACAATAATAACGATTTATAATAATTATTTATATCATTATCTTAATTAGTATCGTTATTACTGTAATTATTACTGTTATAATAATTATTTTTGCAATTATACTACAGTACAAATAATAATAATGATAATAATAACAATAATAATACTAATAACAATATTATAACCACTAGCATTATTATTATTATACTTATACTTATTATTATTATTGTTATTATTACAGATATATAGATTTTTTTGCAATGATACTAATAATTAAATATAGTAATAATAATAATAATAATAATAATAATAATAATAATAATAATATAATAATAATAATAATAATAATAATAATAATAATAATTTTAATAATATTCAAAGTTTTCAAAATTGTCTTTTTTCTACTTTTATCATCATTATTTTATGATTAATACAATTTGGTAATTTTTTCATTTTACCCTAATAATTGCCGAAAACACCAAAAAAATCGAAAACGTATTTTTGGGGGTATACTCTCAAAAGGTTAAATTTTGCTAATTTTGCCGCTTTCTGCTTTTGGGGTGTTTTCTTTACCTTTTTTATATTTATATGGGCAGAATTTCCCCTTATTATCATCATCGTATCATGATTTCTATTTTTATCGTTATATCATCATTACATCATTACATCATTATCATCATTTTCATCACATTATCACATTATTGCAATTTTACATCATTATTGCAATTTACATTTATTGCAATTTTTGGAGTTATAGTATAATTTTTTCAATAATACTAATAACCACAAAAATAATAAAAGTAATAACAATTAAAAAAACAATAATAACGTTTTATAATAAATTTTTTTATATTATTTTAAAAAAGTTCGTTATTATAATTATTTCTGTTATAATAAATTTTTTTTTTGCAATTTTATACCAGTACAAAAATAATAATGATAAAAATAAAATAATAATACTAATAAACAATATTATAATAACTACATATTATTATTTTACTTATATTATTATTATTATTGTTATATTTCAGATAGATAGATTTTTGGCAATGATACTAATAATTAAAATAATAGTAATAATAAAATAATAATAAAATAATAATAAAAATTTAAAAATAATAAAAAAATAATAATATAAAAATAATAATAAAAATTTTAATAAAATTTAAAGTTATCAAAATTCTCTTTTTTTCTATTTTTTTCATATTTTTGGGGATGATAATACAATTTTGGTAATTTTTATCATTATTACCCAATAATTGCCGAAATCACCAAAAAAAATCAAAAAAAAGTCATTTGGGTTACTCTCAAAAGGGTATATTTTGCTCGATTTTTCCGTTTTCGATTTTGGGGGTTTTTTTTTATACCTTTTTTTTATTTTAATGGACAAATTCCCTTTTATCATCATGTTATATGTTTCACATTTTATCGTTTTCATCTCATTATCATCATTTCATCATTTTCATCATATTACTCATTATTGCAATATTTCATATTTTGCAATTGTTAAATTTTTTTCAATTTTTGGAGTTATAGTATAATTTTTTTCAATAATATAAAAACCCCAAAAATAATAATAGAAAACAATAAATAATAACAATAATAAAAATTTTATAATAATTATTTTATATTTTCTTAATTGTATCGTTTTTACTGTAATTATACGTTATAATAATTTTTTTTTCAATTTTTACACCATACAAATAATAATAATGATAATAAAAAAATAATAAAACAATAACAATATTTTAACCACTAGCATTATTATTATTTTAAGTATACTTATTATTATTTTTGTTTTTATTTCAGAATAAAGATTTTTTGCAATGATACTAATAATAAGATAATAGTAAAATAATAATAATAATAATAAAATATAATAATAATAAAATAATAATAATAATAAATTTTTAATAATATTCAAAAGTTTTCAAAATTTTCCCTTTTTTCTCACTTTTTTCATCATTATTGTTATGATTAATACAATTGGTAATTATTTCATTTTTACCCTAATAATTGCGAAATCACCAAAAAAATCGAAAAAAAAGTCATTTTTGGGTATACTCTCAAAAGGCTAATTTTGCTCGATTTTTCCCCTTTTTTGACTTTTGGGGAATTTTTTCTTATACCTTTTTTTTATTTTTATATGACCCCAATTCCTCTTTTTCATTTATCGTTTTTCATGATATATCATTATT
>NW_023652172.1:0-5373 GCF_015228065.2 Penaeus monodon
TTTTAACTAAAACTTGAAAAAAATCGCAGGAAATAATGCAAGCTTAAACAAACATGTGAAAAAGGCAAAATTATGGCTTGGGGTCCCTCTTGCATATCAATCAATCCATTTTACAGACCAAAAAAAACACCACCCCAACTTTCACTGACTGTATAGGATTTTACCGGTTTATGAAAAAATAGATCGTTCGAGAAACAGGGGACAGGTGCCCACGTGGGTTCATCTCGCTGGGAAAATTTTAAAACTTAAGACGGTTTTTTTTGGCGAGGGCCTTTTTCCCAAAACGTCTTCGTTTTTTTGCTCTTTTTTGCCAATGTATCTTAGGTGAGGCCTGAAAAAGTCTTGATTTTCCCACTAATTTTGAAACCCCCATGGAATGAGAACAAATTAAAGGCTCCTCAGGGCGAGTTTCACATACATTATGCCTCGCTGACATTACGCCCCCTTGCGCACGTGATCGGTTTTTTTTGGGAAAGCCATTTTTTTTTTCTTCTTTTTTTTCCCTTTTCTTTTGGGGCGATCGTTTCCACTGGAAGAGGGAGGAGCTTTTTATTATTTTTCGGCGTGTGTTTTTGCACTATTTGGCTTTTGTTTATTTGCGGGCTGAGCATTATACAAAGAAATGCCGGAGTTGTCGTCGGATTTTCCACCGCCCCGTTCTTTTAAAAAATTCCCTATTTTTAAAACTTTTCTTTTCTGGGGCGGGTTTTGGTGCCCCCCTTTATCTTTCCAGCCCCCTGGGTCGAAAAATTTTCCGACCCTTCTCCTCGTCCTTTTTAATTTCCCCCAGTATTTTTTTCCGCGCGGCCCCGCATTGTATAAAAAATTTTCGCCCCAAAAACAGGCGTTTTTTTGCGCCCACTGCGACCCTGACCCCTAGTTGGGGGGCCTCCCCCTTCGTCCCCTCCTCCTTTTTCCCTCCTCTTCTCTCCGTAAGTCCTCCTCGTAGACTTTTTCTTCTTCCCCTTTTTCCTCCTTTCCCCTCCTCCTCTTCCATATCTTTTTTTTTTTTTTTTTAACTTCCTTTTCCCCCCCCCTTCTTGTCTCTTTATCTCTTTCTCTCTCTCTCTCCCACATTTCCTCCTTTTCCTTTTCCTCCTCTTGCTTCTCTTCTCTTCATTTAATCCCTCTTCCTTGCTCGCTTCCTCCTTTCCCTTTTTGCCTCGTTTTACCCCTTCCTCCCCCTTCCACTTTTTTTCCCTTCACTTCCTCTCCCCTCCATTTCTTTTTCGCCTTTTCCTCTCCCCTCCTTTGTTCATTTCTCCTCTCCCCTTTTGTCTCCTCTCCCTTCTCTCCTCCTCTTTCCCTTTCCCCCCTTCCCCCCGTTTTCCCCTCTCCGCTCCTCCTCCTTCTTTCCGTTTCCCCTTCTTCTCTCCCCCCTTTATCCTTCACTTCCCTTCCTCCCCCCCTCCCCCCTCCTTTTGGTCGTTCATTTCTCCTCTCTCACCTTCCTTCCTCCCTCTCCCTTCCCTCCCCCCTTTGCCCCCCCCCTTCTCCCCCCCCCGCCCCTTTCCCCCTTCCTCCTCCCCCCTTTTCCCCCGCCCTTTTCCCTCTCTCCTCCCCTACTCCTCGCCCTATCCCGGGCCTCCCCTTCCCCCCCTTCCCCCTCCTTCTCCCTCCCCCCCCCCCCCCCCCCCCCTGCTTCCCCCCTTCCCTCCTTTTCCCTCCCCCCTGGCCCCTTCCCCCCCTCCCCTCTTTTTCCCCCTCTGCCCCTATCTTCCTCTCTCTTTGTTTTTCCTCTTCTTTCTCCCCCATCCTTTCCTTATCCATTCCCCTTTTCTCTTTTTTCCTATTTCCTATTCCCTTGTTTCTTCTCTCCTCTCTTCCTTTCTTTAAATGTCCCCTTTTTCTCTTCTCCTTCCCTTTCCTCTCTTTTCTCTTTTTTCCCCTTTCCCCTTTCTTCCTCCTTTTCCTCTCTTTTTCCCCTTTTTTATCCCCTTCCTCTCCTCTCTCCCTCTTTTCACTCTCTCTCTCTCTCTCCTCTCTCTCTCTCTCTCCCCACTCACTCACTCCTCTCTCTCTCTCCTCTCTCCTCCTCTCTCTCTCCCATTTTTTCCTTTTTTTTTTTCCCCCTTTTTCCCCTTTTCTCATCCTCATTCTCATTTTCTCCTTTTTTCCTCCTTTTTATTTTTTAAAGGGCCTTCTCTTTAAACTACCCTCACCCTTATTTTTAGATTCATCTCTATTTTTATTATCATATTTCACTATACGTTTACTTTTCACCATCTCACCATTTGGTTGATATACAAATAAACATTTCACCATCTTTTTTTCACTATTTCTTTTCGTATATCACTATTCCTTTCAGCAGTATATTTTCACAATTTAAAAAATTTCTTTCATTTCAATATTTTTTAGGGTTTATTTTCATTTCCCCATTACTTTTTCACTGTTTTTTCAGCACTTACTATGCTTTTCTATTTTTTATCCCTGTTTCACTATTTTTCCCGGGATATTATCCTCTTTTCAACGCTATGTTAATCCAATGAAAAAAATGAATAAAAAAAAAAGGGAAAGAAGGCTGATAAAAAGGCCGAGGGGCGATAAAGGGGGGAATTTTATGAGGGGCCCATAAAAAAGGGGAGGGAGGGGGGGAGGGGGGGGGGGTAAAAAAAAAGGGAAAAAACCCCCCCCCCCCCCCCCCCCCCCCCCCCCCCCCCCCCCCCCCCCCCCCCCCCCCCCTTTTTTTTCCCCCCTTTTTTTTTCCCCCCTTTCTTCTCCCCCTCCTCTCCTCTCTCTTTCTCTCTCCTCTCTTCCCCCCCCCCTCCCTCCCCTTTTTTTTTTTACTTCTCTCTTTTTTTCCCCATCTCTCCCCTCTCTCCTCTCTCCTTTTTTTCCCCTCTCTCTCTTCTTCTTTCTCTTTTCTCTCTCTCTCCTCTCTCTCTATTCTCTCTTCTTTTCTCTTCTTTCTTCTCCCCTCTTTTCTTACTCTTTCTGTTTTCTTTTCTGTCTCTTCTCCTATTCTGTCTTTTTGTTTTCGCTGTCTGTCTGCTCCTGCTTGCCTCCTGCCGCCTCCTCCTGTCTTCTGTTCCCTTCTGTTTGTCTTTCTGTCTCTTCTCCCTGCTTTGCCTGTCTTGTTGTTTTCGTTGTCTGTCTGCTCCCCTGTCTTTTTGTCTTTCTGTTGTCTGTCCGTCTGCCTGCCTGCTCCTTCTTCTTCTTCTTCTTCCTTTCCTTTTCTCTCTCTTCCTCTTCTTCCCCTCCTTCCCCATCTCTCCCCTCTCCCTCTCTCTCTTCTCTCTCTCTCTTCTTGTCTCTCTCTCTATTTACATCTATCTACAATCTTCTATTCATCTCTTCCTATTTTTTCCCTTTCCCTTTCGACCTCTTTTTTAACTTTTTCCCCATCTCCTCCTTCTCCCCTACCCTCCCCCCCCCCACCCCCCCTCCGGCCTTCAGACTGCCCCGGGCAGTGACTGAACATTGGCAAAGAAGGAGGGGGGGGAGGAAAAGGGGGAGGAAAGGGAGAGGGAAAAGGGAGAGGGGAGGGGGGGAGAAAGGGGGGGAAAGGGGGGTGGAGGGGGGGGGGAGGGGGAGGAGGAAGAGGAGGAGAAAGGAAAAAGGAATGGGGAAAAGAGTGGGGGGGAAAGGGAAGAGGAGGGTAGGAAAGAAAAAGGGGAAAGGGGAAAAGAGGAAAGGGGGGGGAAAGGGAAAAGAGGAGGAGGGGAGAGGGAAAAGGAGAGGGGGGTAGGGGAAAAGAGGAAAAGGGGAAAGGGGGGAGGAAGAGGAGGAGGGAGGGGGGAAAAAGAAGGGGAGAAGAGAGAAAGAGGGAAAAACGGGGAGGCTGCAGCATCTGTTTGTCAGCACGAGGGGGGGAGGGGGGAGGAGGGAGGAGGAGAGGGGGGGAAAGGGGGGAAAGGGGGAGGGGAGGGGAGAGGGGAAAGGGGGAAGGAGGAGGAGAGGGGAAGGGGGGGAAAGGGGAAGAAAAAAATAGGGGAGGGAGAGAAAAAGCGGAAATAGGAAATTATCGAGTGTCTGAAAAGGTGGTGGAATCGAGCGAGATTTAAAAAAAGAAAAAAAAAAAAAAAATAGGGTATTTCTTAAAAAGAATTGATTTTACGAAAATATCCAGCCATGTGTACTGTATAATTTAACCGGCCTATGTTCATCTGTAGTCAGCAAATTTAATGTTACCCCCGCTTTTTTTTTTTATTGTAAGCACCTTAATAACACAAATTGTGATTGATTTTAAAAAACAAAAAAAAAAAAAAAAAAAAAAAAAAATAATATAAGCAGAAAAAAAAATGGGTAAAGAAAAAAAACTCTAACAAGGCGCCACATTCGAATAAAAACTTCCCTTGGAGGGGTTTGGCCGCGTCGCCGCTGACATCGGGCAGGCGGGGGGGGGGGGGGGTTAGAGGAGGGGAAAAATGAGGAGGGAGGGCAAGAAGCCCCAGCTCTCTCCCACGGGGCGAGCGTAGGCCATTTTCGTTAGCGGGGGGACTCTGCTGTTAGTGCTGTTAAAAAGACATACCTGTTCGTTTTTTATTGTTACAACATTTAAGTCTAAATAAAACATGATTAATGTAATGAAAAAGGGGGAAAGGGAAGGGGAAGGGGGGGGGGGGGGGGGAGGGGGGAAAAGGAGGGGGAGGGGAGGGGGAGGAGGGGGAAGCGCACAGCCGTCCCTTCCCTTTTGTGCCACCTGATTTCTGCTCGCGCACCTCTTCACAACCGGGGGAAAAATTTGTTTTATTGCGGGTTTTCTTCCTCTATGTCTTTAAACTATGATCATTATGTGGCCCGTTGGTTTTCTATCGAAAATTTTCCCCTGGTTTTTCCCGTCTTCCCGCCTGTACAATTTTTAATTTTAATCCGTGTTGTAATGATTATTTCTGAAAATACACGAAAGTTTTCGCTCTCGTTGCATTACTGTTTTTTACTATTCTGCATGGACTATTTAGCCAATGGGGGGAAAAGGGTGCCCCTTTGTTTCGTTGCGCTCTTTCCTGTCCTCATTCCTCTTTTCAGTGGGGAACTTTAATCTGCAATGTAACACGGGCAGATGATTTCTGAGTTACCTATATAAATTTATCGTGGGTTTTTATTAGCCCCATTGATTTTAAATATAAAATAGGGGGTATCTTGGGGGATTTGCCTTTGGTTTTTAATGATTATCCGCTGATGGGATTGCCAGGGAAAACAAAAAAAATTTAAATTCATTTCATGAGGATTTTTCAGACTATTTGGGCCTTGGGGGGGAACGTTTTTTTATTGGGGGGTAGGTTTTTGGGTTTGCGGGTGGAAGATTTTTAACTGGCAATTCGGGGTTTGACAGGAAAAAACGGTCTGAAATTCATGCTTAAAAAAATTTTTGTGGGGGTTTTGGGAGGGGCACTGTAACCGTTGTGTGCGCAAAATATACTACTAACATTA
>NW_023652174.1:0-2500 GCF_015228065.2 Penaeus monodon
GGAATATTTGAAGGAGGGGAAGAGGAGAAGGAAGAGGGGAACGGAGAGACAGAATTGGAAGGAGGAGGAGGAGGAGGAGGAAAGGGAGGGGGCGGAGAGACAGAAGTGGAAGGAGGAGGAAGAGAAGGAAGGGGGAAACAGAGAGATAGAGGTGGAAGGGGGAGGAGAAGGAAGAAGAAGAGGGTAACGGAGGAAGAAAATGAGAAGGAGGATGAGGAGGAGGGAGGGGGGGACGGGAGACAAAATTTGGGAAAGGGAGGAGGAAGAGGAGGAGGCTTTTTATCAATAAGTACATACAAATATTTACACATACATTTATATACTCTTGTATAAACACACACACACACACACATATATATATATATATATATATATATATATATATATTATATGGGGTGTGTGTGTGTGTGTGTGGGGTGGGGTGTGTGGGGTGTGTGTATGTGTGTTTTTATATATAAAAACATATAGATGGATATACATAAATATATATAAATGTATGTGTGTGTTTGTGTGTGTGTGTGTGTGTGTGGGGTGTGTGTGGTGTGTGTGGTGTGTGTGTGTGTGTGTTGTATGTGTGTGAGTGTGTGTGTGTGTGTTTATATTTAAAATATATATATATATATAAAATTTATATAAATAAATATATATATATATATATTATATATATATATATATATATATATATATATATATATATATATATGTATATGTATGCATATAAATATATATATATATATATATATATATATATATATATATATATATATATATATATATATATGTACATATATATACCCAGAGGTACGGGGAGTTTATGGCCCACCGGCGTGTGGACACGCTCAGGCTTCGTACCAACTTCTGCCCCCTAGCCACCCTGGGGTAATGGGGCGGCTCGGGGGAGGTGGGCCTTGCCAGTCCCCCTCACCCAGAATGACCCTCTGGCAACGTCCCTTATAAATGGAAATGCTGGGGGGAGGGGTGTTGTCCCTCCCACCCAGCAAGTAAGGCGGGCTGTGGGTCCCGCTGGGAGGGCAAATGTCGGGGTGCAGGATTGGAACGAGAGTTACTCGTCCCGCCTGCGCCCCGGCCAGGCGCCAACCCACCATGAAGTTTTGTGGGGGAAAGCCCTCGGGAACCCCACAGGTGGATAGGCGGTCCCACAGCCTGCCAACCCCCTTTATTTGGGGCTGTGTTGGCGGGGGCGGCAGAGGTGGCGTGCACCCAGAGTGACCACCCGAGGCTTAACCTCAGGCGTGCTTTCCTGGTAGGCGCTTGGAACATCCGGTCCTTGCGGCAGGATGAGCGGTTACCTCTGCTATCGCGGGAATTGAAGCGACTGGGAGTTGAGGTGGCTGCCCTCCAGAGGTGAGAAGACCTGGTAGGGGCACGATCAGTGTGGAGGGTTTTACACCTACTACTGGTGGGGCCGCAGCGATGGTCACCACCTCCAGGGTGTAGCCATAGCCATCTCCAGTCGACTTCAGCCCTCGGTAGCCCGGGGTGACACCGGTTTGATGATGTACAGGGCATTGAGACTGAAGCATGCTTTTGGCTTCTTGTCTCTTATTGCTGTATATGCTCCTACCGATGTATATAAAACCGATGTGAAAGAGGCGTTCTACGCTAAACTCGCATCTGTGGCAGACGATTGCCCCCGGCGAGACATTCACATTGTTCTGGGCGACTTCAATGCGGTATCTGGCTGTGACCGAGCTGGCTACGAGATGTCTGTCGGCCCCCATGGCTCGGGAGCTGATCCCAGCAGCGAGAATAGCCTCCTTCTCCGGGACTTTGCTAGGTCCCAGAAAATGAGGATCTCTGGCTCCTGGTACCAGCGCTCCAACCCGCATCGTTGGACTTGGTACAGCGATACGGGTAATGTGGCCAAGGAGATCGACCACATTCTTGTCAGCACGCGATGGAGGATCCTTCAGAACTGCAGGGTTTACCGGAGTGCTGAGTTCTGTGGCACTGACTTGGTGGCTACCCTGCGGGTCCACTTCAAAACTCCCCGTCCCTCCAGTAGCCACCCTAAGGTTGTTTCACTTGGACAGACTAAGGGAGGAGGAGTGTGCCCGTGGGTTCGCCACGGCAGTCTCTGACCGATTCACAGAAACCAGCAACCTGACGGACCCAGTTGCTCTGTGGGAGTCCTTCAAGCGCGTACCACTCGAAGCAGCTCAGGAGTCCATTGGCGTACGCCCAAGGACAAGGCAGAATACCATCTCCCTGGAGACATTAGAGGCCACTGAAGCGTGTCGCAAGGCTTGGCTGAATGGGAATCAAGTCTTGCGTCGTTCCATGGTGCGTAGGGCTCGGACACTGCTGAGAAGGGACAAGGAAGAGTCTATCAGGAATCTTGCTGAGGAGGTCGAAGGCCATTTCTTGGTAAATGACCTTCGCCCTGCCTACCAAGCCCTGAGAAAACTGAACCCTAAGCCCTCCTCACAGATGACTGCAGTCCGATCAGCGGATGGACGGATCATCTCAGATCATGTTG
>NW_023652175.1:0-5371 GCF_015228065.2 Penaeus monodon
TATTTTTTTTTTATAAAAATTTTTTTTTTTTAATATATATATATAATTTATTTTTTTTAAATTTTAAAAATTATATTTTTAAAAAATAATTTTTTATTAATATAAAAAGATTTTAAATTTAATATATAAAATATATAAATTGTTGTGGTGTGTGTGTGTGTGTGTTGTGTGGGTTTGTGTGGGGTGTTGGTTTTTTAGGATGTGTGTGGTTTTTGGGGTTTGTGGTGTGTAGTGTGGGGTGGTGTGGTGTGTGTGTGGTGTGTGTTGTGTGTGGTGTGTGTTGGTTGTGTGCTGTTTCTGTGTGGGTATATAAAATATATAATTATATATAATATTAATATAATATATTATAATATAATATACATTTTAAAATTATATATAATATATATATTATTATATGTTTATATAAAAAATATATATTATATATATTTTAAAATTATTTTAATATATAAAATTATATTATAATATATATATATATATTATATATATATAAAAGGTGTGGGTGTGTGTTTTGTTGTGTGTTGTGCATGCGTTAGTTGTATATTGTAGTTGTTGCACCCTAAGATAAAAAGAGAAAGGGATAAGAAAGAAAAAAATAAACTTAATAAAGAAACTGTGCGTATATAGATCTCAGAACTTACTTAACCAGCGTCGGGAAAAACACAGTAAGGTTCTCTCGAGCAAAAAGAGAAAATCCCAAATACCTGACTGCTTTAAATCGGGGTTTTGGGTGGGGCTTGTTCTCTTTCTTTAAAAAATTTTTTTTTTAATGAAAATTTTTGTTTTTGTTGTTGCAAATAGTGTAAGCAAAAAAAAAAAACATGTCTTTTTTTTAAAATAAGGGCTTTTTTGTTTTTAATGGAAAGAGAGAGAGGAAGTATTGGAGAGAGGAAAGGGAGGAGAGAAGAGGAGAGGAGTATTGAGAGAGAGAGAGAGAGAGAGTTTTAGAGAGAGAGAGAACAGAGAGAGAGAGAGAAGAAAGAGAGAGACAGAAGGAGAGAGAGAGAAAGAGAGAGAGAGGGAAAGAGGGGAAAAGAGAGGAAAGAGACACAGACGACATAGACAGACAGACAGAAAGAAAAAAAGGAAGAAAGAGACACAGACGAATACTGAGATTGCTCCTTTTCATTACACATCACACACGCATCCCGCATAAAGCAGTCCCCTTTCCCTTTTATCCCAAGCAAGACAAAAACACAAGAATAGGTTTCCACAGTATCCAACTGTTCATTGCAACACTTTCACCGGGTTCCTTAAAAGCCGTTGCCATAGAAAACCCATTGATCTTTTTCTGCTAAATTATCAGAAAAAATTTGGGGAAAAATACTGCTGCTCGATTTTAATTTATTTTTTTTTTTTTTTTTTTTTTTTTTTTGTGTTGATGATTTTTTTTTTTTTTTTTATTTTTAGCGGTTTTCTTTTTATTTTTATTGTTATTGGTGTTAACGTTTGCGTAGCAGTAGTAGTCATTTTATTATTATTATTATCAGTATCTAATTTTTTTATTATTATCCTTTTAATTTCGATTTTTTATTTTTTTATTATCCTTACTTTTATTACTGGTCTTTTTATCTCATCCCGTCGCCAAACCATTCTCGTTTCAAACCCCTTTTTCATTCCATACTCAGAAAGGGGCACACACATACACAGACAAAAACCACACACACCCCCACCCCACACACAAAAAACACCACAACACACACACAACACAAATAATTAATAATTTATATATAATAATAGAGAGAGAGAGAGAGAGAAGAGAGAGAGAAGAAAAGAGGAGAGAAGAGAGAAGAGAGGAGAGAGAGAGAGAGAAAAGGACAGACAACAAAAGACAGACAGAGGAGGGACAGAGGGAGAGAGGAGAAAGAGAGAGAGAGAGAAGGAGAGAAGAAAAAAAAGGAAGGAGGAGAGAGAGGAGAGAGAGGAGAGAGAATAGAGAGGAAGAAAAGGGGAAAAGAGAGGAGAGAAAAAGACACGACAGAATAGAAAGACAGACAAAAGAAAGAAAAGAAAAGAAAGAGAGACAAAGAATGACAAATTTACCCTCCCTTTTTCATTACCCCTACACACCGCATCTCCGCATCAACAGTCCCTTTTTTTATCCCCAAGCGACTGAACATCAAAAATAGGTTTTTCCACAGTACCAAACTGTTTTCTTTTCATAACAATTAAAACCCGGATTTTCCTTCCAAAACCTTTGCCATAGAACCCTTTGTATCTTTTTTCTGCTAAATTATCAGAAAAAATGGGGGAAAAAATCTGCTCCGTTTCTTACATTTTTTTTTTTTTTCCCCTTTTTTTTTTTTTTTTTTGTGTTTTATAAACTGCTTTTTTTTTTATTTTTATTGTGGGTGTTTTATTTTTGTTATTGTTTTGGTTTTACAGTCTTTTTGGAAAGTAGCAGAGTATGATTATTATATTATTATTAATAAAAATAAAATTTTTTATTATTATTATCCTTTTTAAAAATCATGTTTTTTTATTATATTTTTATCCTTTTACATTATTACTGTTTTATTATTCAATCACCCCTCGCCAAACATTCTGCTTCAAAAACCCTTTTTTTCCTTCCATACTCAGTAATCACAACATACAAGAAAACAACACACACAACAAAACAAACACACACAACCAACCAACACACACACCCAAAACACAACAACACACAACACACAAATATATATATATATATATTTTAAAATATTAAGAGGAGAGAGAGAGGGAGAGAGGGGAGAGAGAGAAGAGGAGAGAGAGAGAGAGAGAGAGGAGAAAGATAGAAGAGAGAAGAGAAAAGACAGAAGAGAGAGAGAGAGAGACAGGAAGAGAGAGAGAGAGAGAGAGAGCCCCCAAAAAAGACAGAAAAGACAGACGAAGACAGACAGACAGAGAGGGGAGCCCAAGAGAGGGAGAGAGAGAGTTTAAAAAAGGAGAGAAGAGAGAAAAAAAGAAAAGGAGAGAGAGAGACAGAGGAGGGAGAGAGAAAGAGAAAGAGAGAGAAAAGGAGAGAGAGAGAGAGAGAAAAGGAGAGAGAAGGAAAGTGTGTGTGTGTGTGTGTGTGTGTGTGGTGTGTGTGTGTGTGTGGTGTGTGTGTTGTGTGTCCCCTCTTTTCCTCCTGTTCCTCTGCTCCCCTCTCTCTTTTTTTTTGTATATTATATGTTTATAATAAAATATTATATTTATATATATATAATATAAAAATTATTTATATATTAATAATTTTTTTTCATCTGTATCTCTTTTTTCCTTTCCTGCAGTCTTCTTTTTTTTTTTAAAATTTTTTTTATTTTTTCCTTTGACTTTTTTTTTTTTTTTAGTGCGTCCCCCCCCGTCTATAATTTTTTTTTTTTAGCAGAGCGTAGTTTACCTAAAACCGAGGCAAAAGTTAAGTCGTTGTTTATGTAATTAATGATTATAAAAAATAGCTTTTAATTTGAAACATACCACCAACAAACTCATCGCAAAAAAAAAAAAAAATATAAATAAAATAAATAAATAGATAAAAAAATAAGTAATTAAAAAAATAAATAAATAAACCCCCCGAAAAGCGTTCTTTAAAAAGTTAAAAACAAGTGAAATTTTAGAAATCATTCTAACACTCTGTGTAATATTTTATTGAACATTGCCGGTAGCTTAGCGTCTTATTATGGTTAGATCATTAACAAAATTTTCTACGTTTCATCCTTTTTGCTCTTATTTTTGTTTTTACATTTTTTTGGCTATTAGCATATTAAATCAGGGTGGCCTTTACCTAATATTTTTTCTGCCACTAGCTAATATTATAACTTTTTGGGTTTTGGCGTACATTTTATTTGTATCATTTTATTGACTTATTTTTCGTCAGTAATCGTATGGTTATCATTTTCAATTTAAAACCATCATAAACACCATCATTAACGTTCTCATCTTATCCCACTGTCATCATCGCCCCCTCACATCACAATCTCCATTCATTATCATATTACTACCCCCCATCACCATCCTCATTTACCATCACACACAATCCCAAACTCATCAAACAACCCCCCATCATTGCATCACCATCACCTATCATCACCTTCATCACCACAAATCACCATCATTAACACTTTTCATCATCCCATTGTCAACACCCCCATCCCCATAAATTTCTCCACCCCCTCATCACACCATCATTGGCCCATACATCACCATCTTAACCCCAATGTACCACATTAACTATCATCTTTATCATCACCTTTGTCATCCCACACCATCACAACTCCATCATCTTCTTTAGCGCCATCATCACCTTATCATCAAAATCATTTAAAATATCCCCAACACATCCTCTTTCCCTAATAAAAAAATTTTGTTTAAAAAAAAAAAAAGATTAAAAAAAAAGAAAAAAAAGACTTTCATAAAAACGCCCGGGGTTATTTTCAAACAGGAAATTTACGTTCATTGCAACCCCACCGTATCCACACGCCGATATATTCGCGGTCGTAAACCGTAATAATAATAAAATGGACAAAAAAAAAGGCGATAGAGACAAGGGATAAATTCAGCCCCCGTATCGCAGCTAAAAAAAAAAAAAAAAAAAAAAAAAAAAAAAAAAAAAAAGAATGGTTTAAAAATTTACATATTTTTTTAGGAAACAGGTACCCATGGGGAAAGAGAGGGGAGGATATGTTTGGGGAGGAAAAAAAAAGAGGGGAGAAAGAGAGAAAGGGGAAAAGGGGGGGTAAAGGAAGGAGCAAAAGGCAGAAACGAGAATGAGATAAAAGAAGAGGGAGGGAGAAGCAGAGAGAGGAGAGAGTGATGTTGGGGGAGAAAAAGAAAGAGAGGAGAGAAAGAGAGAAAGGGGTAAAGACTGGGGAGAGAAAAAAAGAGAGAAGAAGAGAGAAGGAGAAGAGACTGGGGTAAGGAAAGGGGTAGGCAGAGAGAAGAGAAAAAGCCTGGGCAGAGAAAAAGGAAAAGGGGAGCAAGTGAGAGGAAACAGAGGAGGGATAATGGAAGGGGGCAAAACAAAGCAGAGAGAGAGAAGAGGGCGATTTGGGAAGAGAAGAGAGAAAGGGGAGATGAAAAGAAAATAGGGGTCAAAAAAAGGGAAGGCAGAAAGAGAGGGGGAAAAGGGAATACGGAGGAGGGGAAAGAGAGAAGGGAGAGGAAAAAGAAAGTAAGCCCGGGAAAAATGCAAAGGGGCAGGGGGGAAGAGAGGAGACGGGGGAGAAAGAATAAAGAGAATAAAGAGAAAACGATAGAGAATTAGATAAAAGAAGGGCCCGGGGCGGGGGGGGGAAAGGAAAAGGGAAGGGCAGAGGGAAAAAGGGGAAAGGAAGATGAATTGGAAAAAATAGGAAGAAGAGAGAATAGGAAAAAAAACAGAAAGAGAAAAAATAGGGGGAAAAAGGGG
>NW_023652176.1:0-5371 GCF_015228065.2 Penaeus monodon
TTTATAATATTGTTATTAATATCATTATTGTTATTATTATCATTATTATTATTTTTACTGGTAGTATAATTGTAAAAAATAATTATTATAACAGTAATAATTACAGTAATAACGATATTAATTAAAATAATGATATAAATAATGATTATAGAAACGTTACTATTGTTATTACTATTATTATTGTAGTTGTTATTAGTATAGATGTAAAATTATATATTATAACTGCAATAATTGTAATAATAATGATAATAATTGCAATAATGATGATAATAATTGCAATAATGATGATAATGATGATGATAATGATGATAATGATGATAATGTTGATGATAACGATAATAATGATGATAATCATGATAATAATGATGATAATAACAGGAATTGCGTCCATATATAATAAAAAAAATAGGTAAAAGAAAAAAATCCCAAAAGTCAAAAAAGCGGCAAATCTAGCGAAATATAGCCTTTTGAGAGTAGACTCCAAAATGACGTTTTTTCCTTTAAATTTGATGATTCTGGCAATTAATAGGGTAATAATGATAATAATTACCAGAATTTTTTTAAATCATGACATTAATGATGATAAAAGTGAGAATAAAGTGAATTTGGATAACATTTGATGATTATTATTATTACTATTATCATTATTATCATCATTATTATCATTATTATTATTATTATTATTATTATTATTATTATTATTATTATTATTATTATTATCATTATTATATAATAATAATAATAATAATAATAAATAATAATAATATAATAAATAATAATGATAATAATATAATAATAATAAAAATAATAATCAAATGTTATCCAAATTCACTTTATTCTCACTTTTATCATCATTAATGTCATGATTAATAAAATTCTGGTAATTATTATCATTATTACCCTATTAATTGCCAGAATCATCAAATTAATGGAAAAAACGTCATTTTGGAGTCTACTCTCAAAAGGCTATATTTCGCTAGATTTTGCCGCTTTTTCGACTTTTGGGATTTTTTTTCTTTTACCTATTTTTTTTATTATATATGGACGCAATTCCTGTTATTATCATCATTATTATCATGATTATCATCATTATTATCGTTATCATCAACATTATCATCATTATCATCATTATCATCATCATTATCATCATTATTGCAATTATTATCATCATTATTGCAATTATTATCATTATTATTACAATTATTGCAGTTATAATATATAATTTTACATCTATACTAATAACAACTACAATAATAATAGTAATAACAATAGTAACGTTTCTATAATCATTATTTATATCATTATTTCAATTAATATCGTTATTACTGTAATTATTACTGTTATAATAATTATTTTTACAATTATACTACCAGTAAAAATAATAATAATGATAATAATAACAATAATGATATTAATAACAATATTATAACAATTAGTATTATTATAATTATACTTATTATTATCATTATTGTTATTATTACAGTTATAATATATTTTTTGGCAATAATACTAATAATTAAAGTAATAATAATAATGATAATAATAATAATAATAATAATAATAATAATAATAATAATAATAAAAATAATAATAATAATAATAATAATAATAATGATGATAATAATGATAATAGTAATAATATTAATAATCATCAAATGTTATCCAAATTCTCTTTATTCTCACTTTTATCATCCTTATTGTCATGATTAATAGAATTCTGGTAATTATTATCATTATTACCCTAATAATTGCCAGAATCATCAAATTAATGGAAAAAACGTCATTTTGGAGTCTACTCTCAAAAGGCTATATTTCGCTAGATTTTGACGTTTTTTCGACTTTTAGGATTTTTTTTCTTTTACCTTTTTTTTTTAATTATATATGGACACAATTCCTGTTATTATCATCATTATTATCATGATTATCATCATTATTATCGTTATCATCATCATTATCATCATTATCATCAATATCATCATCATTATCATCATTATTGCAATTATTATCATCATTATTGAAATTATTATCATTATTATTGAAATTATTGCAGTTATAATATATAATTTTACATCTATACTAATAACAACTACAATAATAATAGTAATAACAATAATAATAACAATAATAACGTTTCTATAATCATTATTTATATCATTATTTAAATTAATATCGTTATTACTGTAATTATACTGTTATAATAATTATTTTACAATTATACTACCAGTAAAAATATAATAATGTAATAATAACAATAATAATATTAATAACAATATTATAACAATTAGTATTATCATAATTATACTTATTATTATTATTATTGTTATTATTACAGTTATGATATATTTTTTGGCAATAATACTAATAATTAAAGTAATAATAATAATGATAATAATATTAATAATAATAATAATAATAATAATAATAATAATAATAATAATAATAATAATAATGATGATAATAATGATAATAGTAATAATATTAATATCATCAATGTATCCAAATTCTCTTTATTCTCACTTTTTACATCATTATTTTCATGATTAATAGAATTCTGGTAATTATTATCATTATTACCTAATAATTGCCAGAATCATCAAATGAATGGAAAAAACGTCATTTTGGAGTCTACTCTCAAAAGGCTATATTTCGCTAGATTTTGCCGCTTTTTCGACTTTTGGGATTTTTTTTTGTTTTACCTTTTTTTATTATATATGGACACAATTCCTGTTATTATCATCATTATTATCATGATTATCATCATCATTATCGTTATCATCATCATTATCATCATTATCATCATCACCATTATTGCAATTATTATCATTATTATTGCAATTATTGCAGTTATAATATATAATTTTACATCTATACTAATAACAACTACAATAATAATAGTAATAACAATAATAATAACAATAATAACGTTTCTATAATCATTATTTATATCATTATTTCAATTAATATCGTTATTACTGTAATTATTACTGTTATAATATATTTTTTGGCAAAAATACTAATAATTAAAGTAATAATAATAATGATAATAATAATAATAATAATAATAATAATAATAATAAAAATAAAAATAATAATAATAATATTAATAATGATAATAATGATGATAATAATGATAATAGTAATAATATTAATAATCATCAAATGTTATCCAAATTCTCTTTATTCTCACTTTTATCATCATTATTGTCATGATTAATAGAATTCTGGTAATTATTATCATTATTACCCTAATAATTGCCAGAATCATCAAATGAATGGAAAAAACGTCATTTTGGAGTCTACTCTCAAAAGGCTATATTTTGCTAGATTTTGCCGCTTTTTCGACTTTTGAGATTTTTTTTCTTTTACCTGTTTTTTATTATATATGGACACAATTCCTGTTATTATCATCATTATTATCATGATTATCATCATTATTATCGTTATCATCATCATTATCATCATCATTATCATCATTATTTCAATTATTATCATTATTATTGCAATTATTGCAGTTATAATATATAATTTTACATCTATACTAATAACAACTACAATAATAATAGTAATAACAATAATAATAACAATAATAACGTTTCTATAATCATTATTTATATCATTATTTCCCATTAATATCATTATTACTGTAATTATTACTGTTATAATAATTATTTTTACAATTATACTACCAGTAAAATTAATAATAATGATAATAATAAAAATAATAATATTAATAACAATATTATAACAATTAGTATTATTATAATTATACTTATTATTATTATTATTTTTATTATTCAGTTTATAATATTTTTTTTTTGGCAATAATACTAATAATTAAAGTAATAATAATAATGATAATAATAATAATAATAAATTTTAATAATAATAATGATAATATAATAATAATATATAATATATAATAATGATAATAATGATATAATAATGACAATAATAATAATATTAATACATAAATGTTATCCAAATTCTCTTTATTCTCACTTTTATCATCATTATTGTCATTATTAATAGAATTCTGGTAATTATTATCATTATTACCCTAATAATTGCCAGAATCATCAAATGAATGGAAAAAATGTCAATTTGGAGTCTACTCTCAAAAGGTTATATTTTGCTAGATTTTGCCGCTTTTTCGACTTTTGGGATTTTTTTTCTTTTACCTTTTTTTTTTATTATATATGGACGCAATTCCTGTTATTATAATAATTATTATCATGATTATAAACATTATTATCGTTATCATCTCATATCATCATTATCATCATCATTATCATCATTATTGCAATTATTATCATCATTATTGTAATTATTATCATTATTATTGCAATTATTGCAGTTATAATATATAATTTTACATCTATACTAATAACAACAACAATAATAACAATAATAACGTTTCTATAATCATTATTTATATCATTATTTCAATTAATATCGTTATTACTGTAATTATTACTGTTATAATAATTATTTTTATTATTACAGTTATGATATATTTTTTGGCAATAATACTAATAATTAAAGTAATAATAATAATGATAATAATAATAATAATAATAATAATAATAATAATAATAATAATAATAATAATAATAATAATATAATAATAATAATGATAATAATGATGATAATAATGATAATAGTAATAATATTAATAATCATCAAATTTATCCAAATTCTCTTTATTTCACTTTTATCATCATTATTGTCATGATTAATAGAATTCTGGTAATTATTATCATTATTACCCTAATAATTGCCAGAATCATCAAATGATTGGAAAAAACGTCATTTTGGAGTCTACTCTAAAAAGGCTATATTTCGCTAGATTTTGCCGCTTTTTCGACTTTTGGGATTTTTTTTCTTTTACCTTTTTTTATTATATATGGACACAATTCCTGTTATTATCATCATTATTATCATGATTATCATCATTATTATCGTTATCATCATCATTATCATCATTATCATCATTATCATCATCATTATCATCATTTCAATTATTATCATCATTATTGCAATTATAATCATTATTATTGCAATTATTGCAGTTTTAATATATAATTTTACATCTATACTAATAACAACTACAATGATAATAAAAAAATAATAATAATAATAATAATAATAATAATAATAATAATAATAATAACAATAATAATAATAATAATAATAATAATAATGATAATATTGATAATATTAATAATCATCAAATGTTATCAAAATTCTCTTTATTCTCACTTTATCCTCATTATTGTCATGATTAATATGATTTTGGTAATTATTATCATTATTACCCTAATAATTGCCAAAATCATCAGAGAAATCGAAAAACGTCATTTTGAGTCTACCT
>NW_023652178.1:0-2500 GCF_015228065.2 Penaeus monodon
GCATCAATCGTAATGATAATTGTCATTATCATTTCAAAAAATCTTAACTGAATTAATAATAATAATAATGATAAAAGATAGTGTCTCATGTCCTTTCTATTTCCAGAAGCTGACATGCCTGATCAGCCTACCACTCCATGTCCAATGTCACAACATCCACGTAAAGTCTTAGAGTCCACGGCTTTCTCAGAACCTCGAAATCCAGGATCTAGAATCTGCCTAAATGTGATGTAAATCTCCATATTTTCAATTATAATTGTATACATATATTCTCTCTCTATCTATCTATCTAATTGTCTGTCTATACATCTATCTATTTATCTGTCTATCTATCTCTCTCTCTCTCTCTATTTATATATAAACATTCATTGTTGGAGAATAAAGAAATAATTGGCGTCTCTCATATTTATTATTGCCATTACTCTGATTACTTTTGAGAATTACTAAGATTGTGTCGCATTCTTACGCATTCTTTTCATTGTTTTATCCTTCTTACACAATATAGAGAGGTAGCATATGGGCATAATTGCAAAATACCTAACCCCAATGTTGCAAAACCAATAATTCTATTATTCGATTATTCTTATTACAAGATTGTTTATAAAGAAATTTTCATGAGATATTTAAAAAAGAATGGGGAATGTTTGCTATTGTAATATTTGACAAATGAAATAGGTAGAGTATTAGTGCTTGGTGTACCGCCGTGGTAAAGGTTTACGGTTTTGTCTGCGTGTGTGTGTTGGTGTGTGTGTGTGTGTGTGTGTGTGTGTGTGTGTGTGTGTGTGTGTGTGTGAGAGTGTGAATACATATAAGTACATAAATATATATATATATATATATAATATATACATATATATATATATATATATATATATATATATATATATATATGCGTTTGCGTGGTGTGTTGTGTGTGTGCGTGTGTGTGTGTGTGTGTGTGTGTTCGTGTGTGTGTGTGCGTGTGTGTGTGTGTGGGTGTGTGTGTGTGTGTGTGTGTGTTGTGCGTGTGTGTGTGTGTGTGTGTGTGTGTGTGTGTGGTTTTGTGAGTGTGTGTGTGTGTGTGTGTGTGTGTGTACATATAAGTACATAAATATATATATGCGTTTTTCTTTTTTCTTTTTTGTGTGAGTTGTGCGTGCGTTTGTGTGTGTGTGTGTGTGTGTGTGCATATACTACATATTATATATAATGCGTTTGTGTGTGTGTGTGTGCGTGTGTGCTGTGTGTGTGTGTGGTGTGTGTGTGTGTGTGTGTGTGTGTGTCGTGTATATGGGTTTGTGCGTGTGTGCGTGAGTGTGTGTGTTTGTGTGAGTGTGTGTGTGTGGTATGTGTGTTTGTTGTGTGGTGTGTGTGTGTGTGCACTTTTATATATACAAATATATATATATATATTTATACACACACCCATACACCACACACACACACACACACACACACACACACACACACACACACACACACACAAATATATATAATATATATATATATATATATATATATATATATATACCTATATGTGTCATATATATATATATATATATATATACATATATATATATATATATGTTGCATCATAATTATATTATAATATAGATTATATGTTCATATAATATTATATTACATCATATCATAATGTATATGTTTATACATATATATATGTATATAAATGTATAATGAAAATATATAATGTTACAACACACACACACACACAAATATATTATATATATATATATATATATATATATATATATATATATATATATATATTAGATTTTTTTCGAGAAAATAATGCAACTGGAAATAAATAGCTTGTGATAAAGAGACACAAAGCATTCATCACTTAATCAAACTGCTATGTATGTGAGTTTGTAATAAAAGTATAATATAATATTCAGTAGTTTTAAAGTAAGATAGATCGATAGATAGACGCAGACATTCGGTGCGGAAGTATGGCGGACCATGCTGTAAATAAGCAGAATAAATGACTGAAAATTGTATTCTGATTAGAATAAGACACTCTAGTTGATATCTGTTGATAAAAAAAGTAATTGTCGATATAACAGTAACATTTAAACCGTATATAACGATATTCATGAATATTGAAAAAAACAACAACTTTGTAAATAAAATTTGTCTAAACAAAAAATATTAATATATTGCGACTGTGCAATCTTTACAATTGCATTTGTGTATCCAGAGATGTATGTGTGTGCATATATGTATGTGTGTGTGTATATACATTTATAAAAGAAAGAAGGGAACAAAGACAGGTTGAGATACGGGAAGCAGTTTATTTAAGGTTCATTTCTGTAGACTTGAATGATGAATTAATATATAAGCCGAGGTGATAGAAAGTAATTTAAAATGTCTATGATTTCGAATTTCTGATAATGATATACTGTTGTGGGAACTGCAATATTTGTGCCCCCAGTAAAAATCACTGTCCTTGTGTTATCAATATATACTCTATTATAAAAGTAGCACGAATTTCAGTTAGATA
>NW_023652178.1:10000-17500 GCF_015228065.2 Penaeus monodon
TTTATTATTGCCTTAAATTCTGATTACTTTTGAGAATTACTAAGATTGTGTCGCATTCTTTTCGCATTCTTTTCATTGTTTTTATCCTTCTTACACAATATAGAGAGGTAGCATATGGGCATAATTGCAAATACCTAACCCCAATGTTGCAAAAAACCCAAAAATTTTTATTATTCGATTATTCTTATTACAAGATTGTTTATAAAGAAATTTTCATGAGATATTTAAAAAAGAATGGGGAATGTTTTTCTATTGTAATATTTGACAAATGAAATAGGTAAGCGTATTAGTGCTTGGTGTACCGCCGTGGTAAAGTTTACGGTTTTGTCTGCGTGTGTGTGTGGGTGTGTGTGTGTGTGTGTGTGTGTGTGTGTGTGTGTTTTGTGTGTGTGTGTGAGATGTGTGAATACATATAAGTACATAAATATATATATATATACATATATATATATACATATATATATATATATAATATATATATATATTATTGCTTGCGTGTGTGTGTGTGTTGTGTGTGTGTGTGTGTGTGTGTGTGTGTGTGTGTGTGTGTGTGTTCGTGTGTGTGTGTGCGTGTGTGTGTGTGTGTGTGTGTGTGTGTTCGTGTGTGTGTGTGTGCGTGTGTGTGTGTGTGTGTGTGGGTGTGGGTGTGTGTGTGTGGTGTTTGTGGGTGTGTTGTGTGGTACATAAAAGTCTAAATTTATATGCGTTTTTTTTTTTTTTTTTTGTGTGTGTGTGCTGCGTTTGTGTGGGGTTGTTGTGTTGCATATACGTCAAATTATTTTAATTCTTTTGTGTGTGTGTTGTGCGTGTGTTCTTGTGTGGGGGTGTGTTGTGTTGTGTCTGTATATGGTTTTCTGTGTGCGGGTGTTTTGGGGTTTTGTGTTGTGGTGTGTGTGTATGTGTGTTTGTGTGTGTGTGTGTGGGTGTGCCTTTTATATAACAAAATTATATATTTATAACACACACTACACACACACACACACACCACACACCACACACAAACACATACACAACCACACAAATATATATAATATATATTATATATATATATATATTATATTATATAACCTATATTGCCCTTTATTAAAATTTATATAAATTTTATATATATATTATATATATTATATACATTATTATTTAATATATTTTTTAAAATTATATAAAATTTAATATATTTATATATATATGTTCCTATTATATTATAATAAGTTTTAATGTTCATATAATATTATTTCTCAATCATAATTTTATTTTTTTATAATATTTATTTATATAAATTATAATGAAAATATAAAATGTCTAAAATACGAAATATAACACATATACGTGATACACATGCACCATACTTACATTTTTAGTAGATAGATAAATGTGCTCTTATGTTTCATATATAAATTTTAATATAATATATATTATATATATATATATACATTTTAAAAATATATACATATATATATCTTAATTTTAATATATAAAATTATTTTAAAATTATAAAATATATAATATTATTATATATTTAATATATATCCATATTTTTATGTGTGTTTGAAAGCATGTTATATATATATCATATTGTATGTATATATTATAAATAATTTTATATATATTTTTATATTATATATTATGTGTGGGGGGTTGTGTGGTGGGGGTGTGTTGTTTGTGTGCGTGTGTGTGTGTGTGGTGTGTGTGCGGATTTGGCGATATTTTTCTTTATTTTTCAGCGTGCGAAGTGTGAGAGCACATGACGGGGCTTTTTTTAAAAACCATTTAGCTTACTGCGCCCTACTTCCCGCTTTGAGACTGAAAAAGGTCGGGGTCGTGGTCGGGTAATGCCGACCACTTGGCACCGAAGTCCCATGGCCCTTTAATTTAAAACAAATATCTTTATAATATTTTTTAAATATGATTGAGAAAATCATAAAGTGCAAGTCTTATTAGTCAATTTCAAAAATCTGTGTTTAGGGCCCCTGCAAACCCCGGCAACTATAATAGCTGCAACACCCCGGGGTTTCATTTATGAGGGGTTGACTATATTCCCCCTCCCCCCGATTTTGTCCTGGGTAAGACAATAACTGCACCCAGGTTCCCTTGAAAAGGAAAACCCCCTATTAGCCCCCTATCCGGGGTTTGGGGGTAAAACGTCGGCCAGGGCATGGATTCGGTGAAAACCCTTCGTTCTACTGATTACTGGTTTCACCAAAAAATTGTCGGGCGTATTACAGTGTAACGTTTTAAAAGGGGCAGAGATTTTCCTCCAAATTATTTTGGAGACTGCGTTTTAGAAGGACCTGGGGGATTCCCTCAACTTTTTTTTTTCTCCTGAAAAACCTCTACCCAATGATTAAATACAAAACGAAATTCTCCCACATCGCCCGTCGCGTGGGTTATAAAAGGGGCGGTTAGTTAGGGGGGCCCGGGGCGAAAATGTTAAACATGCATCTGAAGCAAGAAGAAAAAAAAACATGTCCAATTAAAGAACACTTTAAAAAATCGGAAGTGGAACGAAAGGAAAAAATAAAGAGAGGGGTAAATTACATACTGTCTGAAACGAAAGGGATAGATACAACTTCAAACTAGGAATCATGAGACCAATTGGAAAAGTAAGGAAGTTTCAAAACTAAAAAAAAAAGACATTCTTTTTCCTGGAAAAGAAAAAGGAATTTATATCACGAGTTGCATGACTCCACAAAAAAACGCAAATGCCAAATTTTGGGAAAGCCAAAAAATGTCGCTTTTTAAAAAGTCAAATACAAGAAAAAACCCAAAATATTGTATTAAAAACAATGCTACGCCCCAAACCAAATATTGCAAGTGATGAAAAAATGGAAATTTTTTATAACTCTCCCCAAAGATCTTTAGACAAAATCCAAACAGAGATGTAAAAATATCATGGGAGACCTAAACGCCAAAGTAAAAAAAAATAATCAAAAAAATGACACCTGTGGAAAGTTCGGCTTGGAGATAAATAAAAGAGGTAAAGTTTTATTGAATTCTGTGTACAAAAATTTAGTTATGCCAATACTTTGTTCCAACCCCACCCAAGACACTTTACCGTGGTTTTCACCAGCAAAAGAACACGCAACAAATTGACTACTTGTGCTAAAACCAAAAATGGAGAGTTGCATAAAAAATTCCAAAAAAAACCGGGTGCCGACTCCCAAACAGTGACCACCAACTACTAACTTCGATTTTAAAAAAAGACTCAAAAGATGGAGCGTCCAACCCCCCTCTAAAGCCCGACTAAAAAACTCTTGAAACATTAAAAATTTGGCATGTCAAACAAATTTGAAATACTAAATCATTAAGATGATAAAACACCAAATGATTGTGGAAGAAAGGAAAAAAAACTCTTGCGAACTGCTTAAGAAACTATCGCCAAAAAAAAAAAGACAAATTCCCCCTGGTTCTGAAAAAAACCCAAGTGAAATTGAAACAAGAGAGCCTAAAATAAAAAGGTATCATAATCCTTGAAAAAGTAAATTTTCAAAAAACAAAAAACAAAAATTCAAAGATTATTGCGAAAAAGATAAGGAAAATATTTAAATAACATTGCCAAAATTGAAAAAATGTTCTTCAATAAGACAAATAAAGAACCTACCCAAGGGGTCGAAACCTCACACAAATTTAAAACCCACATGGGCCTATCAAAAATGAAGATGGACTTGTTTTATGTGATGGAAAAAAAAGTCAAAGATTTGGAATCAATATTGTTCCAACTTAACAAAAAATAAAGATCAACAACAAATTTAAATTTGACTCAAGGCAGCGGGATAACCACCGCCACTGCTGGACAAGTTATAAAAAACCTAAAAGAAGTAAGAAAAATAAGAGCCCGAAAGGAAAAACACAGAAATAAATTTAAAAATGGGTGGCAAAGTGTTGAATACTTTTTTTTTCTCAAACCTGTACAAAAAAATGGGAAAGAAAAAAAATGGGCCCGAAGCTGGGGAAAATCATCTTTATCCCTACCCAAAAAAAAAGGGGAGCACTCCAATGCAACAATAATAGGACAATTGCTTTTAAAAAAGTCACGCGCAAAATTTTTTTGAAAATATTGCGAAAGAATGAAGTTGAAGTTAAGAGGAAAATTTCAGACGAAAAACGGGTTTTCGCCCGGGAAAAAGGGACCGAAACCAGATTCTAAATTTTAAATTTTCTAGAGAAAAAAAGGAACATCAAAAAGACCCATACCCGTGTTTCATCGATTATGTGAAAGCTTTTTTATACTGTTTTATCAAATATCCTCTGGAGAACATGTACGATTGAGTTTCCAAAACACATCATCCAAATTTCAAACCTTGTATACCAAAAACAACAGCTGTAAAACCACTTATGGGTTAACAGAATGGTTCGAAATCAAACAAGGGGGACGACAGGGTTTTTTCTGTCCCGCACCTCTTTAAATATATTCTGAAAAAATTATGAGAGGGGCTCTAGAGAATTTTTAAGGAACTGTGGATGTTGGGGGATACAAAATCAAAACTGGACCCCCGATGATATGTTTTGATTGCCAGAAATATCACTGAACTACAAAACTACTAGATAAAATTTGAGAAGCAAGCGAAAAGGCTGGGTTTTTCTTAATGCCAAAAAAAACAGTCAGAAAATTCAAAAATAACCGCAATGAAAAAATGATGAAATTTACAATCAATGGAAAGATTGTGGGAAAAAATGACGAGTTCACTTTTCTTGGGCTGTTTTAACTAATACTATGTGATTCACCGGGATAAAAGAAATTACCATTGCCAAAAGCGCCACAATTGCTCTCAAAACTCTGGAAAACCGAAGCTTCCCTTTCGGACAAAAACTAGGGTTTTTGAAAATCTTAGTTTTTCCCATTGCATCATAGGGTTCTGAGTGTTTTGGGATTGAATAGTAGACAAGAAAAAGATCAATGTTTTAAAAGTGGTGTTACAGCAGTACTCGTATTCGCAGAGAAAAAAAGACGAATGATGAGTCTGAAAAAGTAAAATTTTAAGCCCCACTGTTGGACTTTGAAAAAGAGGAAATTAAAGTTTATTTCATGTAATGAGAATAAAATATTGGGGGAAAAAATTGCTGACGGGATGGTGATAAAAAAAAGAGAAGGCAACCCAAGACAAACTGAGCGACAATATCAAAGATATTTGCGGCTGTCGATGGTATAAATGGAAAGAAAAGCGAAGGGGTCGAGTTTAGTGGCGAAGGAGGTGGAGAGGTCCACGGCTGCTCAACATGGCATACCGTTTTGATTGATTTTACCCCGGATTTTTTTGGCAAGCCAGCCCAAATCAGTGCTGGGCCCAAGCCCCCAAAAAGAGGAAAATTACTAAAAGTAACACCGGCACCTCCGTGGAAAAAACTGGGGACCCTACCCGTATCACTCCAAGATAATAAACAAAAAACTACAATTAAGTATCATGCTGTGACCCCACCGGGTCAAAAATAACCCACCCTAAAAAAAAAAAAAAAAAATATTATATATATAAAAAAATTGAAATAAAAAAAAAGGATTTATTATCTGGCTTGCACAAACTCTGCTTCTAATTGCCTACATTACTCTGGCTTGATTATTTTGACCGCACTCCCTAGGGTGTCTATATTGTCCTGAGCTACCCGGAGTTGATTTATTTTTGGGCCCAAACTGCTGTGCTGAAAGACGGCCAATCTACCTGGTCTCCTTTATCGGTACCTATCCTTACTACACTAGCAGTATTACCCGGGCTGATTTTCTCCTTTTAGACATTCAAATTTGGGTTACTTCTTTTTTAAGTACTTGTATTTATGTTTTAATTGAAAATATTTATCAGTAGAACTGTATCCTTTTTTATTCCCTTGCTGAAATCAGCAGGGTTCAGAGACATAAAAAAAGCAAAGAAATTTAAACTCATAATAAATCTACTAGCAAATTAAATAAAGTCAAATGAAAAAACCCTATTAAATGTGTGTGTGTGTGTGGTGTGGGGGTTGTGTGTGTGTGTGTGTGTGTGTGTCTGTTTGTGTTGGTGTGTGTGTCTTTGTGTGTGTGTGTGTGTGGGTGTGTTTGTACTATGTACATTCATATGTATGTTTTCCCGTACTACACGCAAACACACACACATACCATTTTATGTATTGCGTAAAAAAAAAAAAAAAGATTTTTAAAAATGAAACTATGATTTAAAATCTGCCTAGTTTTCCATCTTCAGGCTGAATTAAAGATGAAGGGAGGTGGTTTCAAAAGTACCCTCATTTTCAATAAAATTCCCCCAGCCTGTGGGTTTTTTACCCTAGTATCAACATGGGAAGGTTTTTACCATTCATAAGTTTATTATATATAGATGTTTTGTGTTTTGTGTATAATATATATTTATATAATATATATATATATATTATATATATTATATATAAGTGGTTGAAGCACTGGGCTCCACCCATCGTCCGGAAATTTGGGCCCTTGAAAAGTCAGCCGCCGATTGCACAAAGGGGAATCACCGCCGTGGGAAAAAACGGTAAACCGCGTTGATTAGGAAAAGGATCCAAATTAAAAAAAAAAAGGGGCTACAATAAATCCGCAATAGACTGAATTAAAATTTTTATAAATGGTTGTGTTATGTTATGTGTATGTGTATGTATATTTATATATTATATTATATAACATATTTGATTTCACTTTATATGTGTTCGTATATATACAGTTAGATCGAAATTAATAATTTTAAAATATATAGGTAATTGGGGATATATTAACATATACTATGGTAAATATATATATTAATTATATATATATATATATATATATATACATTTGAATACATACATATTTTATGCATACGTACACATATATGTCCATCAGAAAATAAGTATCGTTACCCTTTGCACAAAATAATATGAAAAATCGACGAAGTAGTGTGGAGTAGCGAGCCAAGGTAGCTGGCAGAGAGAATCGTTCAGCTCCTCAATTATTAAGGTAAGGATAGTTTATATATATGTATGTATACACACAAGTATAATCTGTGTGTGTGTGTGTGTGTGTGTGTGTGTGTGTGTGTGTGTGTGTGTGTGTGTTTGTGTGATACATACATATATATACATACATATATACACATACATATATACATATGCATGTAATATATATATATATATATATATATATATATATATATATATATATATATTCTAGAAATTTGTCCTACGACAGGTCCTTTTTGGCATCCATTTTCTCCATGAGCCTCTATTCTCTGTTAATTCACTTAACATGCCCAGTCTTTTATACAGAACTGAGAGCCATTCACTGGGATGTCTGCCATTAATACAAGGGAATGGCTTCCCATAATGGCTTCCCATTGTCTTCCATGAGAGTTAGGCCGAATGGTTAGAGTGTCGGCCTCAAGGCTGTCACGACGGCAATCTGAATTCGAGGGTTCGAGTCACCGACCGCTGCGTTGTTCCCTTGGGCAAGGAACTTCACCTTGATTGCCTACCTAGCCACTGGGTGGCCAAGCCAGCCCAAGTCAAGTGCTGGTCCCAAGCCCGGATAGA
>NW_023652178.1:22500-30000 GCF_015228065.2 Penaeus monodon
TGTGTGTAGTGTGTGTGTGTGTGTGTGTGTGGGTGTGTGGTGTGTGTGTTGTGTATGTTGTGTGTATAAAAAATATATATTTTATATAAAAAAAGTGCACACAAACACACACCCCACACACAAAACAAAAAACAACCACAACACCACCAAAAACACACGCCGCAAACACGCACCACACAAACACGACAACCAACACACACACACACACAACACGCACAACACACACAAAGCATAAATATAATTATGTACGTATAGGCCACACACACACACACAAAACAAAGCCGCACCACCACAAAAAGAAAAAAAAAAAATGCTATATATATTTTGTACTTATATGTCCACACACACACACACACACACCCCACGCACACACACACACACACCACAACACACACACAAAAACCCCCAAAGCACACACACACACCACACACCACACGCACACACACCACACACGAAAACACACACACACCAACACACAAACACACACACACACACACACGCCACACACACCACCCGCAAACCATTATATAATATTATATAATATATTTTGTATATATATATTTTTATAATATAATATAATAAAATTTATATATTATATATATTTTAATAGTACTTATATGTTTCACACTCAAACACCACACACAACACACCCCACACAACACACACCACACGCACCACACACACACGCAACAAACCGAAAAACCTTACCAGGGGCGGTACACCAAGCACAAATACGCTTACCTTTTCATTGTCAAATTTCAATACAAACTTCCCATTCTTTTTAAATATCTCATAAAAAATTTCTTTATAAAAAAATTTTGTAAAAAAGAAAAATCGAAAAATAAATTTTTGGTTTTGAACAGGGGGGTTTAGGTATTTGCAATTATGCCCATATCTACCTCTCATTTTGGGTGTAAAAAGGATAAAAAAATGAAAAGAATGCGAAGAAGCACACAATCTTAAAATTCTAAAAATAATAAAGGTAATGGAAATAATAAATATAGAGACCAATTATTTTTTTATTCCCCAACAATAAATGTTTATATATAAATTATACAAATAATGGAAAACAGAGATGGATAAGAGAGAGAGAGAGTAGATAGACAGTAAAAAGATGTAAAAAGGGAAAAATTAGAAGATAGATAATGAGAGAAAATTGTATACAATTTAAAATTTAAAATATGGAGATTTACATCACATTTGGGCAGATTCTAGACCCCTGGATTTCGAGGTTCTGGAAAGCCGTGGACTCTAAACTTTACGTATGTTTGTGACTTTGGACATGGGTGGTAGGCATCAGGCATGACAGCTTCGGGAAATAAAAAGGGACATGAAAAAACATCCTTTATCATTATTATTATTTTTAAATTCAAAAGGGATTTAGAAGTGAAATGACAATTTTAATATTATGATAATTTTTTAAACAGATTTTAAAATATAGCATTAATAGTATTACTTTTTTCATTATAGCTTTACTATTATATATTGTCATCGTCTTACGGGAATCATCTTTGGTTTTTTTAAATCATAATCATTTTACCCTTTTCTTTTAATGTATACTGATAATCAGTTTTTCCCGTATATTCCACATGAAAAGCTTATCAAAATCTTACTAGTGATCCCATTACTGTTTTAATTTAAAAAAATAAATGTTACCCCTACAATGTTATTAATTCTCTTTTTTATCTTACATTATACTCTACTCTACACAGTGAAAATATTCTAACTATTATTATTATCTTTTACTACCACTACCATTATCATTATTATTATCAAAATATTCAGTATCAATATAACCAGTTATTACAAATTATTCTAATTCTTTCTATATATTGATATCATTACCATTTGCTAAAATTATTCTTTTAAGATTAAAATTTTCATCTTTTTACTTTTCAGTAAACAATGTCACTGTTTGACCTCAGAAGAAAATAAAAAAAAAAAAGAAAAAGAAAAAAGTTCCCCGGGGCCCCAGGATGGGGGGCATAAATCATCATCGCCATAAACAGAGCTGAAAAAAAACGTGCATAGTATAAGCATTTTTGTAATAAAAGGAAGTTTCAAATTTATATTATATGTTCATGTGTAGGGGGATATATATTGTATATTATAATAATATATATATATATATTATATATACATACAACACACAACCCACACACACACAGACACACACACACACACACACACACACACACCACACACACACACATATTAATATAATATATATATAATTATATATATTATATATATATATATTTACACACTCTTTTTCTCCTGTCTCAAAAACACACGAGGGAATATATTTTAAAATAATGTTTTAAAATTGTATATCTGAAATTATAATATTTTTATATATATAGATATAATGTAATATATATATATATATTATATTATATAAAAAAGTGTGTGTGTGTGGTGTGTGTGTGGTGTTGTGTTGTGTGTGTTTAATGTATGTATGTATGCTTTTATATACATTAGATATGTATTCAAAAAAACAGAGGACGTCAAAAAAAGAGGAATGACCTCGATTTTTTTTTTAAAAACTGGCCGAAAAACCACAAACCTTTCAGAAATGTTTTAGTTGGGGAAGGCCCATGTTCAACAAAGGACTTTCATGGTTGAAAAAGAAAATTTTATAATTATATATTATATATATATACACCCCACACCACACACAACACACACACACACACACACACACACACATATATTAATATAAGTATATATACAACATAAAACATTTCACACCACACAACACACCACACACACAACACAACCCCCACCAACACACAACACAAACACACACACACAAACACAAAAACACACAACAACCACACAACACACACAAAACACACACACACCACACCCACAAAAAAAAAAAAACACCACACATACACACATACATGCATATAAATATCTTTATATATATGTATGTGTGTTTATGTGTGCATATATGTATATATATATTATATTTATGTTTTATGTATATATAGCATATATATATATATATATAATTATATTTTATTATAATTTTTTATAATTTCTAGCATATACATATCCTTCTATATATACAAAATGAAAATATTATATATTATATATATATATATATAAATATATATATATATGCAATACTATACATGTATATAATCATATATATATATATAAAAATATATATATATATACAAATATATATATTTATAAAGTGAGAAAAGTATCTTTATTTATATTATATATATATATATATATTATAATATATATTAAAAACACAAAACACACACACATATACACACTGCACATGCGTCATATTCACCACACCCCACACATACACGGATATATATATAATAATATATTTATATAAATATAATATATATATGGGTTGTGTGTTGTGTTTTGTGTGTGTTGTGTGTTGTGGGTAAGTAAAACCTATATACGGTACGGGGAAAAGATGTAGATGTGGTATATGTTATATACCCCCATATGTATATTATATATATAATATAATATTATATATATATATATAACAACATTAAATATATATTATAAATTATATAATAAATTATATATATTTTATATAATATATTATTATATATATATATAATATATAATATATTTCGAATATCACAACAGAGAAATTCGCTGTTACGTTAGCACCTACCTTTGACGCCACTTTGGTTTTTTATGAGTGGCGATGTTCTTCGTTTTTTATATACAGCCGTTTTTTATGGAGGCATGCCGGTTTACCAAATAAATGTGGAAAACATATCAAATTATAGTGAGAAGCTTATCTTATTTTGACTAAATCAATTTCGCAGTATTTTGTATTTTTATTCATATGCCGTCTGTATGAATGTTTGGTCAGATGGAGCCAGAGAGAAAAAACAAAATGATAAACTATGTGAGTTGTATTTTGGGGGTATTCCCAACACATTTTTCTCCTTTATTCAAAAATTATGTATGTATATATATATTATGTATATATTATGTATTATATATATTAGTATATATATAATATATATATATAATATATTATATATAATATGTATATAATATACACACACCACACCACACCCCACATATAATATATATAATATAATTAAAATATATATAAAATTAAAATTTTATATATTTTATATATATATTATATATATAATAATATATAAAACGAAGTATTTTTCCCTTCTTTTCCCCCGAAATTCGAGCTACTTTTTTAGGGTATATATTGATAACCGCTGGGCGGATTTTTCTGGGGGCACAATATGCAGTTCCCAAACATAATCATTACAAAATTCAATCATAGACATTTTTTAAATTACTTTCTATCACCTCGGGTTATATTTTTTTCATCGTTCAAGTCACAGAAAAAACCTTAAATAAAATGCTTTTCCCCATCTAACCCGTCTTGTTCCCTTTTTCTTTTATAAAAAGTATATACCACAACATACTTAAAGCACCCATACCCGGGTACACAAAATGCAATTGTAAAATTGCACAGTCGCAAGAATTTTATATTTTTTGTTTAGACAAATTTTATTTACAAGGTTGTTTTTTCAATATTCATAAATACGTTAATTTCGGGTTTTAAAAGTTCTGTTTAAACGACAAATTTCTTTTTTTATCAACAGATATCACTAGATGTCTTATTTTAATAAATAAATTTTTAGTCATTTTTCTGCTTATTTCAGCTGGTCCGCCCAACTTCCGCACACGAAAGTCTGGTCTATTTTCGATCTATCTTACTTTAAATACTAATATTAATTATACTTTTATTACAAACTAAATACAACTTTATTAAGTGATGAATGCTTTTTGTCTCTTTATCCAAGCTATTTTTTTCCAGCTGCATTATTTTTTCGAAAAAAAAATCTAATATATATATATTATATATATAATATATTATATATATATAAAATATTTTGTGTGTGTGGTGTGTGTGTGTGTGAGTGTGTGTGTGTGTGTGTTGGGGCGCGCGCGCGCGTGTGTTGTGTATCTTACTCCCCACTCACCTCACGAAAGGTCATACATATAAATAGATATCTAATCATAGTAGGCTACATAGTGTAATTTTGCATTACCACTTAAATATCATCTCTGGGAATACACACACACTTATAAATATAAACACACAACCACAACCACACACACACACCACAACACACACACAACCAAAAATATATATAACACAAACAACACACACACCCCACACCACACACACACACACACCACTATATTATATAAATATATTGTGGGTGTGTTGTGTGTGTGTGTTTGGGGGGTTTTGGGTGTGTATGTGTGTGTATGAAATATTTTAAAGCATACATATATTTATATAATTTATATATTTATATATATATATATATATATATATTTTGTGTGTGTGGTGTGTTGGGGGTGTTTGGGGGGGGTGTCTGTTTGGGGTGTGTGCGTATGTGTTATGTGTAGTGGTGTGTGTTTGTGTGTCTGGAGTTTGTTGTATAATAATATATGCATATATATATATTATTTATTTAAAATATTATATTTATATATATATATATATATATATATACATACAAACCCCGCATTGCAATATATAATATATATATATTATTAATAAAATATATATAATTATTTATATATATATATACATGTGTATATATGTACATTTATACATACATATCTATATATGTATGTATATATATACATATGTATATATACACATATATATACATATATATACATATGTATATATATTTATATTTGTACACATAAGCATAGATACTCACACACACACACACACACACACGCACACACACACACACTGACACACATACATACACACACACGCACACACACACACACACACACACACACACACACACACACACACATATATATATATATATATATTATATATATATATATATATATGTATATATGTATATATATGTATATATTTACAGGTTTACTGTCATTTGACTTTGACATAATTTTCTTATTGGATATTTCAAGGGCTCATCTGCTTTGTTCTTTTGTTTTATGCTCTGAGCCATGCTGATCGCAGCAAGGAGCTACATAAAAGCATTACAAATATATTGGTGCGTACTTTCAACAGATACATATATACAAGAACTTAAAAGAAATAACCGCTTTGACTGTCTAAACTCGAGGAAGTCTGCCCGGTATCATATAGGACAATAAAGACAAACAAGGATAGCGTAGCAGGACAGTGTACTCAGTCCACGACACTATAGGCCAATATAGCCAACTCAGGCCAGAAGTTAGCCCAAGGTAGCGCGAACTAGCATAGTCATCCCGGGTCAGTGCAAACCCATATAATTAATTCAAGGTAGTGTAGGCTAATAAAGTCAGTCTGAACTTGTGCATGTCTATAATGAAGCCGAGGTAGTGCAGGCTAATATAGTCAACACAAACTTCTCTAGATCACTGCAATCCAACTAGGGTATTGCAGGCAGGCAATAATCACAGATTGTTGGAAGTTTCCCTTGAGCTCTAAAATAATGGAATCTGTAAGAAAAAAACAATTTCGGTTGAAATTGCACTTATTAATGATTACACTTCATTTATTTCACATCACTTCAAATTTCAAAAAATAGTAATAATAGATATTCGTGTATAATTACAATGTGTGTCCATATGGAGTTCGGAGCCAAGTGGTCGAGCATGTACTCGCGACCATCGACCACAACCTTCAGTCTCAGAGCTTGAGATGTAGGTCTGCTACGTAAGACAAATAGTTTGTAAACACGCACAAGACGCTGTGCTCTCACACTTCGCACACTGAAACTAAGGGGAACTATCTGCATGTGTGTAAGTAGACACATACACACACATATATATGTGCACACACACACACATGCACACACACATACACACGCGGGCGCGCAAACACGCACGCACGCATGCACATACATGTACACACAAATATCTAACTTTCTATTTATTTATCTATCAGTCTATTCACCCCCCCTCCCCACACACACATATAGGCATATGAATACAAACAAACACACACATGCACAAACTTATATCTAAATATATATATGTATATATATATCACACACAGATCGAAGGTCATGCATGTGCGTGTATGAATGCACACACACACACACACACACACACACACACACACACACACACACACACACGCACACACACACGCACACACACACACACACACGCACACACACACATGCATACACGCACGATGTGTGTGTGCATGACTCGTCATGGGAACTACTGTGACACCGCTGGTGCCAGACTGTATCGGTCTATGCCAGGGCTACTCAGCTATTTTGAGCAAAGGTCCAGTTAGATAAATTCCAATATATGTAGAGGACCGGATAAATATTTTACATGCAATCATGAAAATAAAACCGCCAATCTGAGTATTCCATTGTGTTCCCATATGATTTTTGTTACTTTCATATTCCCTCTGTGACCTATTTATGCAAAACGTAAAGTCAACTAGTAGATATAAAAAAAAAAAAAAAAATTGTA
>NW_023652180.1:0-5369 GCF_015228065.2 Penaeus monodon
TATGTTATATAATTATTTAATTATATACAGTTAATAATATAATTATAATATTACATAATAATAATATATATTAATATACTGTATTATAATTATTTTTAAACTTATTATTAATATAATATTCAATATAATAAATTTTTTGGCAATTAATATAATAATATAATATATTCAATTTAATTTAATTATACAATTTATATATAATATAGATTATATTAATAATCTGATAATATATATTATACCCTTATAATTTCAAATCATCAAAAATCAAAAAAATTCATTTTGTATCTTCAAGGTATTTTGCTAAATTGCGTATTTTATTTGATTTTTTCCATATACCATACCAAATAAATGAAAAAAATCCTTTGTATATCTCAAAAGCATGATTTATATTATTCCGTTTATACATTTGAGATTTTATCATTATATCTATTATATATATGAATTATTATCTATTATTGCAATTTTATCATTATTATCAATTATTGAGTTATAGTAATTATTTGCAATATATATACCACAATATATATAGTATAATAATATAACAAAATATAGATTTTATAATAATTTTTATATTCATTATCTTAATTATATCGTTATTACTGAATTATTACTGTATATAATAATATTTTGCAATATAATACAATACAAATAATATTATATATAATAACAATATATATACTAATAAATATTATACCACTAGCTATTTTATTATATACTTATACTTATTATAATATTTTATTATTACAGAATAATAGATTTTTTGCAGCATTATACTAATAATTTATATATTTAATAAAATAATAATATATAAATAAATAATATATAATAATAATAATAATTAATAATATAATAATAATAATAATATTTTAAAATATTCAAATGTTATCAAAATTCTTTTATTCTCACTTTTATCATCATTATTGTTATGATTAATACAATTCTGGTAATTTATCATTATTACCCTAATAATTGCCGAAATCACCAAAGAAATCGAAAAACGTCATATTGGAAACTCTCAAAAGGCTATATTTCGCTAGATTTTGCCGCTTTTTCGACTTTTGGAATGTTTTTCTTATACTTTTTTATATTATATATGGACAATTCCTCTTATTATCATCATCGTTATCATTATTATCATCATTATTATCGTTATCATCATCATTATCATCATTATCATCATTATCATCATCATTATCATCATTATTGCAATTATTATCATCATTATTGCAATTGTTATCATTATTATTGCAATTATTGGAGTTATAGTATATATTTTTGCAATAATATTAATAACCACAACAATAATAATAGTAATAACAATAATAATAACAATAATAACGATTTTATAATAATTATTTATATCATTATCTTAATTAGTATCGTTATTACTGTAATTATTACTGTTATAATAATTATTTTTGCAATTATACTACCAGTAAAATAATAATAATAATGATAATAATAACATAATAATACTAATAACAATATTATAACCACTAGCATTATTATTATTATACTTATACTTATTATTATTATTGTTATATTACAGATATAATAGATTTTTTGGCAATATACTAATAATAAGATATAATAATAATATAATAATAATAATAATAATAATAATAATAATATAATAATATAATAATATATAATAATATAATAAAATTTTAATAATATTCAAATGTTATCAAAATTCTCTTTATCCTCACTTTTAACATCATTATTGTTATGATTAATACAATTCTGGTAATTATTATCATTATTACCCTAATAATTGCCGAAATCACCAAGAAATCGAAAAACGTCCATTTGAGTATACTCTCAAAGGCTATATTTCGCTAGATTTTGGCCGCGTTTTTCGACTTTTGGGAATGTTTTTCTTATAACCTTTTTTTTTATTCTATATGGACACAATTCTGTTATTATCATCATCATTATCATGATTTCATCATTATATCCGTTATCATCATCATTTATCTCAATTATCAATCATTATCATCATTATCATCATCATTATCATCATTATTGCAATTATTCTCAATCCTTATTGCAATTGTTATCATTATTATGCAATTATTGGAGTGTATAGTATATATTTTTTGCAATAATACTATAACCACAACAATCATAATAGTAATAACAATAATAATAACAATAATAACGATTTATTAATAATTATTTATATCATTATCTTAATTAGTATCGTTTTATTACTTGTAATTATTACTGTTATAATATTATTTTTTGCACGTATACTACAGTACAAATAATAATAATGATAAAATAAATAACAATAATAATACTAATAACAATTTATAACCACTAGCATCATTATTATTATTATAACTTATACTTATTATTATTATTTTTATTATTACAGATTAATAGATTTTTTGCAATGATACTAATAATTAAGATAATAGTAATAATATCATAATAATAAATATAATAATAATAAAATATAATAATAATAATAATAATAAATAATTAATAATAAAATAATAATAATTTTAATAATATTCAACATGTTATCAAAATTCTCTTTTTCTCACTTTATCATCATTATTGTTATGTTATACAATTGCTGGTAATTATTATCATTATTACCCTAAATAATTGCCGAAAATCACCACAGAAATTCGAAAAAACGTCCATTTTGGAGTATACTCTCAAAAAGGCTATAATTTCGCTAGATTTCGCCGCTTTTATTCCGACTTTTGGGAATGTTTTTCCTTATAACTTTTTTATATATAGATGGACACAATTCCTGTTATTATCATTCATCATTTCATGATTATCATCATTTAATTAGCGTTTTATCATCATCATATCCATCAGTATCATCATTATCATCATCATTATCAGCATTATTTGCAATTATTTCCATTCATATTGCAATTGTTATCATTATTTTTCAATTATTGGAGTATAGTATATATTTTTTGCAATAATACTAATAACCACAACATAATAATAGTAATAACAATAATAATAACAATATTTACGATTTTATAATAATATTATATCATGATCTTATTAGTACGTTATTACTGTAATTATTACTGTTTATAATAATTAATTTTTGCAATTATACTACCGTACAATAATAATAATGATAATAATAGCAAATCCTAATCTAATAACAATATTATAACCACTACATTATTATTATTATACTTATACTTATTATTATTATTTTTTCTTATTACAGATATAATAGAATTTTTGGCAATGATACTAATAATTAAGATAAAGTAATAGAATAATAATAAATAATAAATATAATAATAATAATAATAATAAATAATAATAATAATAATAACAATAATAATAATTTTAATAATAGTCAAATGTTATCAAAATTCTATTAATTCTCACTTTATCATTCATTATTTTATGATTAATACAATTCTGGTATTATTATCATTATTACCCTATAATTGCGCGAAATCACCAAGAAATAGAAAAAACGTCATTTTGGAGTATACTCCAAAGGCTATATTTCGCTAGATTTGCCGCTTTTTTCGAACTTTTGGGAATGTTTTTCTTATGACTTTTTTATATTATATATGGAACCAATTCCTGTTATTATATCATCATTATCAATATCATCATTATTATCGTTACCATCCTCATTATCATCATTATCATCATTATAATCATTTCATCATTATTAATTATTTCATCATTATTGCATTGTATCATTATTATTGCAATTATTGGAGTTATGTTTATATTTTTTCAATATACTAATACCACAACATATAATAGTAATACAATAATAATAACAATATATACGATTTTATATAATTATTTTATCATTATCTTATTATCTTATCTACTGTAATATTATTACTGTTATAATATATTTTTGCAATTATCTATACAAATATAGATATATAATATCAATAATAATAACTAATAACAATATTATAACCACTAGCATTATTATATCTAATAACTTTATTATTATTATTTATTATTACTACAGATATAATAGTTTTTTACGAATTGACTATAATAATTATTAATTATAACTATCATAAAAATAATAATAATTTAAAAATAATAAAATAAATATAATAATAATAATAATCACTACATATTATATATACTTTTATAATATATAATGTTATCAAATTCTCTTTATTTCGATCAAACTTTATCATCATATATATAGTTATGATTAAATACAATTCTGGTAATTATATCATTATTACCCTAATAATTGCCAAATCACCAAAAATCGAACAAAACGTCATTTTGGTTATATCTCTCAAAAGGCTATATTTCGCTAGATTTTGCCGCTTTTTCGAAATTTTGGAATTTTTTTCTATACCTTTTTGTATATACTATGGAAAGCAATTCCGTTATTTCATCATCATTATCTGATTTGCATCATTTCTTATCTTATCATCATCATTATCATCATTATCATTACCGTCATCATTATCATCATATTAATTATTATCATCATTATTGCACTTGTTATCATTATTATTGCAATTATTGAGTTATTAATATATTTTTGCAATTATACTATACCACAATAATAATTAGTAATAACATAATATAACAATAATACATTTTATAATAATTAATATTAATCATTACTTAATTAGTATCGTTTTACTGTAATTATTTTATAATAATTATTTTTGCAATTATACTACCAGTAAAATAATAATATGATAATAATAACAATAATAATACTAATAAAATATATAACAACTACATTATTAATTATTATACTATACTTATTATTTTATTGTTATTATTAGATATAATATTTTTTTGGCATGATCTAATAATTTTTAAGTATAATAATAAATAATAATAATATAAAAATAATAATAATAATATAATAAATAAATAATAATAATATAATAAAATAATAATAATAAAAAATAATTAAATAATTTCAAAATGTTAAAACAAAATTCTTTTTATTCTACTTTTATCATCATTATTGTTTGATTAATACAATTCTGGTAATTATTATCATTATTACCCTAATAATGCCGAAATCACCAAAGAAATCGAAAAAAGTCATTTTGGAGTATACTCTCAAAAGGCTATATTTCGCTAGATTTTGCCGCTTTTCGACTTTTGGGAATTTTTTTATACCTTTTTTTATTATATATGGACACAATTCCTTTATTATCATCATCATATCATGATTATCATCTTATTATCTTATCATATCCAAAATTTTCATCATTTCTCATTACATCATCTTTCATCCTTATTGCAATTAAATTATCATCATTATTGCAATTTTTCATTATTATTGCAATTATTGGAGTTTTTTATAGTATATATTTTTGCAAAATAATACTAATAACCCCAACAATAATAATGCCTAAAAAATT
>NW_023652181.1:0-2500 GCF_015228065.2 Penaeus monodon
TATTGTCTTTTGTCACCAATACTCATATCATTCATAATACCATTGCAAACATAAGGTGCATTCTTGCACTTGATCATTCCTTTCCTCCTTAAACCTTCCTTTTGAAAGATCATAAGCAACACACAGTTCCAGTTATGAATTTAACTCATTTAGCTGCATTAATATGACATAGGTATTGAACTGTGTGCAAAGCACTGTGTAATCGAACTCCATTCAAGATTCTTGAGTTCTTTCGTCGTCCCAAGAAACAAATTCCAGTACATACGCATTTCAGCGTGGTTGCTGCATCATCAGTGCATCGATCGAGCTTTTAATGTGTGTGTTGTGTGTGTGTGTGTGTGTGTGTGTGTGTGTGTGTGTGTGTGTGTGTGTGTGTGTGTGTTTGCGTGAGTGTGTGTGTGTGTGTGTGTGTGTGTAACTTACATTATGGCGTATAATGCATTTTATGTAAACTACGTTATTATATGCTTCCGTTTCGTAAAATTGTAGTAACATACATTACTGGGTATCAGAAACCTCATTGCTGTCTTATGCACTGTTTATATTACATAAAAAAAAAATCTGCATTGCTTCGTTATGTTGTGTTACAATATAAGCACCTTATTCGAATCATCAAACTATTCAAAGAGACAAAAAAAATATGTATATATCTATCACGACAAACATTGACTATTTAGGATGATGTTGGCGACACAGCAGTTACCAGAGCATCGGAATTACCAAGGCTCCGCCAGTGGCAAGTTTACGAATCGTAACTCCGCTGGCAAGTGTTCGTGAATACAGCGTCTTCAGTTTACGGCCCAAGTCCAGACACCAGATATTTTACCAGCGTAAATGCCTTACTGAGTATACGAAATTCATACATACACCACACACACATGTATATATGTATGTATGTGTATGTTATATATATATTATATATATATTATAATATATATTTATATATATATATATATATATTATATGTATGTTATATCTATATATCTATTATGTAATATATATTCTATCTTATACTATATATTATATTGTGTTTGTGTGTGTGTGTGTTGTGTGTGTGTGTGTGTGTGTGTGTGTTGTGTGTGTGTGTGTGCGTGTGCATAAATACACACAATATACATACATATATATACATATATGTATATATATTTTGCATGTATGCATTTACGTATATTCAATAAATATCGGAACTTTGTAAGTACACACACCACAATATATATATTATATATATACTATATATTATATTATATATATATTATATATCATAGACATACATATATTATATATTATATATATATATATATATATACTCATTATATATATTATATATATATATATATTATATATATATATTATATCATATATATATATAATAATATTTATATACTATATATACTATTACTATCTCTTCAATTCACGGCCTTGCGTACCAAAGTGTATTTAAAAAAAAACGTGTTCGAAACTAGTATGCGTATTGTGCGTCGAGTGTGAGGATTCGCGAACCCGCAGCAGTCTACCTGGGGTCGACTGAATACGTGAGTCTCGACTGAGCGTCCAATGCTTCAACTCTCTCCCAGGTACACGGGTACACGGTGGACTAACTTTATAAATTAACCTTTCGACCTTATCGGTGCTTCTAAGTATATGGGAGTATATACTTTTCTATTTGTGTTAGGGTATGAGGTGGAACATAAGGAATAAGTGATGTTGTTTTTGGTGTTTTTACTTTGTGCGTAATCCGGTTTTCTGGTAACGAGTGTGATAAATCGCCTTCAGATTTGAAAGAATTTTATTCTTTGTTAACAATATATTATATTTTGTGGAATATTGGATGATTGTTGTTATAATATTAAATGAATATTAACGTGTGAAATATTGTTCATTTGAATAACCTACAGTGAGAAGATATCTTTATAGTTAATTGTATGATACCTAAGACTACTAAGAACGTTAATGAGAATGATCTATGGCAATGAAAAGCACTATATTGAATATAACACATTCATTATAAATGGATATGCCGTAATATGATAAGAATATTAACAACAGCATATATCTAGTATTCAAAAATGTACAATAATTCATAACTATAATTCAAGAAAATAAAGTTGCAAATTTTACGACTTCAAGACAAATAGTTGATACTATTCATAAACCATTATAAGCTTCTTTCTTACTTGTTGAATCATTCCGCTGCTTCCCCTAGACTCTTAAACTTACTGTTACATATACTACCAGTCTGCATTGTATTGCACTGTACTATAGGGGATTGTTACAATATATGTATATATATATTATATATATATATATATATATATTATATATATATATTATATATGTGTGTGTGTGTGTGTGTTGTGTGTGTGTGTGTGTGTGTGTGTGTGTGGTGTATGTGTGTGTGTGTGTATGTGTGTGTTGTGTGTGTGTGGTGTGTGTGTGTGTGTGTGTGTGTGTGTGTGTGTGCAAATATATATATAATTATATATATATATATATATATTAT
>NW_023652182.1:0-5368 GCF_015228065.2 Penaeus monodon
TTATTATTTTGTTAAATTAATAATTGATAAAATCCTAAATTATACATATATAAATATATATTTAATTATATTATTATATTATTATATATTATATTATTAATTATTATATTTATTATATTATTATTATATTATTTTAATTTATTATTATTATTATTTTAATTATTTTGTATTATTGCCAAAAATATATTATAACTGTAATAATACATAATATTAATAATAAGTATAATTATAATAATACGATTGTTATAAATATTGTTATTTATATCATTATTGTTATTATTTATTATTATTTTTTTTTACTGGTAGTATAATTGTAAAAATAATTATTATACAGTAATAATTACAGTAAAAAAGATATTAATTAAAATAATGATATAAATATGATTATAAAAAACGTTATTATTGTTATTATTTTGCTATTACTATTATTATTGTAGTTGTTATTAGTATAGATGTAAAAATATATATTATAACTGCAATAATTGCAATAATAATGATAATTATTGGCAATAATGATGATATAATTGCAATAATGATGATAAGATGATGATATGATGATAATGATGATAATGATGATGATAACGATAATAATGATGATAATCATGATAATAATGATGATAATAACAGGAATTGTGTCCATATATAATAAAAAAAAGGTAAAGAAAAAAAATCCCAAAAGTCGAAAAAGCGGCAAAATCTAGCGAAATATAGCCTTTTGAGAGTAGACTCCAAAATGACGTTTTTTTCCATTCATTTGATGATTCTGGCAATTATTAGGGTAAAATGATAAAAATTACCTGAATTCTATTAATCATGACAATAATGATGATAAAAGTTGGAATAAAGAGAATTTGGATAACATTTGATGATTATTAATATTGTTACTATTATCATTATTATTATCATTATTATCATTATTATCATTATTGTTATCATTATTATTATTATTATTTTATTATTATTATTATTATTATTATTATTATTATTATTATTATTATTATTATTACTTTAATTATTAGTATTATTGCCAAAAAATATATTATCTGTTAATATAGAAATAATAATAATAATAAGTATAATTATAATGATACAATGTTATAGATATTTGTCATTAATATCCTTATTGTTATTATTATCATTATTATTGTTTTTTACTGGTAGTAATAATTGTAAAAAATAATTATTATAACTAATAATTACGTAATAACGATATTAATTAAAATAATGATATAAATAATGATATAAAAACGTTATTATTGTTATTATTATTGCTATTAACTATTATTATTGGTAGTTGTTATAGTATAATGTAAAAATATATATTATACTGCAATAATTGCAATAAATGATAATTATTGCAATAATGATTGATCATATTGCAATAATGATGATAATGATGATGATAATGATGAATAATGAATGGATAATGATGAATAATGAGAGATACGGATAATAATGATGATAATCCTATAATAATGATCTAAAACAGGATTGTGTCCATATATAAATAAAAAAAAAGGTAAAAGAAAAAAAAATCCCAAAAGTCAAAAAAGCAGCAAAATATAGAGAAATATAGCCTTTTGAGAGTAGACTCCAAATGACGTTTTTTTTTCAATTCATTTGAATAATTCTGGCATATTATTAGGGTAATAATGTAATAATTACCTGAATTCTATTTATCATGACAATAATGATTGATAAAAGTGAGAGATAAAGAAAATTTGGATAACATTTGATGATTATTAATATTATTACTATTATCATTATTATTATCATTATATCATTATTACATTATTATTTCATTATTATTATTAATTATTATTATTATTACTTTAATTATTAGTATTTGCAAAAAATATATATAGACTGTAATCTAACAATATAATAATAATAATTATAATTATAATAATACGAATTGTTATAATATTGTTATTAATATCATTATTTGTTAGTATTATCATTATTAATTTTTTTTGAAAAAAACTGTATATAATTGAAAAATAATTATTATACCAGTAATATATTACAGTAATACGATATTAATTAAATATGATAAATAATGATTATAAAAACGTTATTATTGTTTATTATTTTGCTATTACTATTATTTTGTAGTTTGTTTATTAGTATAGTGTAAAAATATATATTATAACTGCAATAATTGCAATAATAATGATAATTATATTGCAATAATGATGGATAATAATTTGCAATAATGATGATAATGATGATGATAATGATGATTAATGATGATAATTTATAATTAACGATATAATGATGATAAGCATTATAATAATGATGATAATAACAGGATTGTGTCCATTATATAATAAAAAAAAGGTAAGAAAAAAATCCAAAAGTCGAAAAAGCGGCAAAATCTAGAGCGAAATATAGCTTTTTGGAGTAGACTCCAACTGACGTTTTTTCCATTCAGTTGATGATTCCTGGCAATTATTATGGTAAAAATGATAATAATTACCTGAATTCTATTAATCATGACAATAATGATGATAAAATTGAGAATAAAGAGAATTTGGATAACATTTGATGATTTATTAATATTATTACTATTATCATTGATTATTATCATTATTTCATTATTAATACATTATTATTATCATTATTATTATTATTAATTAGTATTATTATGTTTATTATATTATTATTATTATTATTATTATTATTATTATTATTATTATTATTATTATTTTTATTACTTTAATTATTAGTATTTTTAAAAAAAAACAAATTTTTTTTTGGCCCCCCCCCAAAAAAAGATATCTTATAGACTTAATATTAACATATATGAATATAAGTATATTATAATAATACGAATTGTTATATATAGTTTTTTAATATCATTATTTTTTATTATTATCATTATTATTTCTTTTACTGGTAGTATAATTGTAAAATAATTATTATACAGAATAATTTTACTGTAATAAACGATATTGAATTAAATAATGTATAATAATGATTATAAAAAAAACGTTATTATTGTTATTAGATTTGCTATTGAACTATTATTATTGTATTTTTTATTAGTAAGATGTAAAATATATATTATAACTGCAATAATTGCAATATCTGAAATTATTGCAATAATGATGATAATAATTGCAATAATTGAGATAAGATGATGATCATGGTGATAGTGATGATAATGATGATGATAAGGGGTTTTAATAATGATGATATCATGATAATGATGATGATAATAACAGGAATTGTGTCCTTTATAATAAAAAAAGGTAAAGGAACAACTATCCTAAAAAATCCCAAAAGTCGAAAAGCGGCAAATCTAGCGAATATAGCCTTTTTGAGAGTAGACTCCAAAATGACGTTTTTTCCATTCATTGATGATTCTGGCAATTATTAGGTAAATAAGTGATCATATTACGCTGAATTCTATTAGTCATGACAATATGTGATAAAGTGAGAATAAAGAAGAATTTGGATTAACATTTGATGATTATTAATTATTATTACTATTGTCATTATGATTATCATATTATCATTATTATCATTATTATTTTCATTAGTATTATTATTATTATATTATTATTATTATTTTTATTATTATTATTATTTATTATTATTATTACTTTAATTTATTAGTATTATTGCCAACAAATATATTATAGCTTTAATAATACAATAATAATATAATAAAGTATAATTATAATAAATACGAATGTTTCTAATATTTTTATTAATATCACATATTGTATTATTATCATTATTATTTTTTTACTGGTAGTATCATTGTAAAAATAATTGTTATAGCAGTAATAATTACAGTAATACGATATAATTAAAATATGATATAATAATGATTATAAAACTTATTATTGTTATTATTATTGCTATTACTATTATTATTGTAGTTGTTATTAGTATAGATGGTAAAATATTATTATAACTGCAATAATTTGCAATAATAATAATAATTATTGCAATACTGATTGATATACTTGCAATAATGATGATAATGATGATGATAATGATGATAATGATGAATGATAACGGTAATAATGATGATAATCATGATATAATGATGATAATAACGGATTGTGTCCATATATAAGAAAAAAAAGATAAAGAAAAAAATCCCAAAAGTCGAAAAAGCGGGCAAAATCTAGCGAAATAATAGCCTTTTGAGAGTAGACTCAAAAATGACGTTTTTTCCTTCATTTGATGGATCTGTCAATTATTAGGGTTAATAATGTAATAATTACCTGAATTTCTATTAATCATGACAATAATGATGATAAAAGTTGAGAATAGGAACTTTGGATTAACATCTGATGATTATTAATATTATTACATTATCATTATTATTATATTATTATCTTTTATCATTATTATTATCATTATTATTATTATTATTATTATTATTATTATTATTACTGTAATTATTAGTATTATTGCCATAAAATATATTATACACTGTAATAATTAACATAATAATAATAATAAGTATAATTATAATAATACGAAGTGTTATAATATTGTTATTAATATCATTATTGTTATTATTATCATTATTATTTTTTTTACTGGTAGTATAATTGTAAAAATAATTAGTATCAGTAATAATTACAGTATAACGATATTAATTAAAATAAGATATAAATAATGATTATAAAACGTTATTATTATTATTATTATTGCTATTACTATTATTATTGTAGTTGTTATTAGTATAGATGTAAAAATATATATTATAACTGCAATAATTGCAATAATAATGATATTATTGCAATAATGATGATAATAATTGCAATATGTGATATGATGATGATAATGATGATAATGATGATGATAACGATAATAATGATGATAATCATGATAATAATGATGATAATAACAGGAATTGTGTCCATTATAATAAAAAAGGTAAAAGAAAAAATCCAAAGTCGAAAAAGCGGCAAATCTAGCGAAATATGCCTTTTGAGAGTAACTCCAAATGACGTTTTTTCCATTCATTTGATGATTCTGGCAATTATTAGGGTATAATGATAATAATTACCTGATTCTATTATCATGACAATAATGATGATAAAAGTGAGAATAAAGAGAATTTGGATAACATTTGATGATTATTAATATTATTACTATTATCATTATTATTTCATTATTATCATTATTATCATTATTTTATTTTATTATTATTATTATTATTTATTATTATTATTATTATTATTATTATTATTATTATTATTATGTATTTATGTATTAAAATAAATTGTTAATTATTAGTATTGATTCAAATTATATAATTATACTGTAGTAATAACATAATATATATAAGTAAATTATAATAGATACTGAATTGTTATATGAAATTGATAATATATAAATT
>NW_023652183.1:0-5368 GCF_015228065.2 Penaeus monodon
TTTATTTTTTTTTTTGGGGGGGGCCCCGGGGGGGCCCCTTTAAGTTCAGGGATTATAAGTTTTTTCGACGTTAAATCGTGGTAAATCCCATATATGCAAATCTTTCTGTCTATTAGTCATTAGTACTATCCTATCTATCTGGGTCATACTCATCTATTATCTAATTATAATTATTTTATTATATATATTTTATTTAATATATATAATATATTTTATATTTTTAATTTTCTTATTGTTTTTGGTGTGGTTTTTTGTTGTGTGTGTGTGTGTGTGTGTGTGTGTGTGTGTGGGGCGTGTGGTTTTTTGTCAGATCGGGGCTTCCTCTCCTCCCCCGCCGCAACCTCCCCCAGTCCTGCCCCTAGGCCCCTTCCTCCCCTCTCTCACGCACCTCCCCCTTTTAAAATTCCCCAATACCCCTTTAGTGGTATGGGTTTATTGCCATGGGATATGGCTTTTTTTTTTGTTTTTCACTTGTTTTATTGTCTTTCGTCTATTGACTTGACCAAAAACTCACAGTCTTATTGTTTTTTTTTTTTTTGTGGGTTCACTTTTTTTTTGACTGTTTTTATGGGGTTTCCTAAATTTAAAAGCTTTTATTTATTTTTTATTTATTTTACAAAAACCATTTTTCATCAATCTTTCTTTTTTTCATATTTTAATTGCTATCAGGATCTTTTTGTTCATGTTTTTTTTTTTAGGGGGTCCCTTAGCCTTTTATCTGGGCCCGCTTTTTTTCGCATTTTTTTTTATACCCCCTTTCATATTTTTATTTTGTTTTTTTTTCCCTTTTATTTTGTCTTTTTTTATCTAACTCGGCCCAGGTAGAAATCAATTTTTTTAAGGCAAATTTGGTGTTTCCCCTTTTAATTTTCTTAAAATTTTGGGATTAACTTATTTATTTCTTCTGGGTTTTAAATTTTTTTCTTCTCCCTTAGTGGACTAATTTTAAATATTTTTCTTTTTACAGAATATCATCCTATTATATTTTTCCATCTTGTCTTTTATCATTTTAATTTGTCCTTATCCCCAAATATTCGCGGGTGTTCGCTACTTGTCACAAATCCTTTGCGGGGACCCAAAAAAAAATCTGCAGGGATTAGTCGTTTTGGAGGGTCCCCAAAGGGCCCTTCTCCTCTAAGCCGCCATCGGGGTCCCCTGGGCCCCAGACTTTTAAACGCACCAAAAACACACACCACAAAACAAAAAACAAAAAAAAAAAAAAATATTTTAATAAAATATATAATTTTAATATATATTTATAATATAATATATATATAAAATTAAAATATATTATATATATTTTTTATATTTTATTAATATTTAAATATTTTTTAAAATATATATATATATAATATATATATATTATTTATAATATTTTTTAATATAAATTATTTTTAAGGAAAAAAAATATATAATATATATTATATATATATATATTTAGATATATAAAATTTAATATATTTTATATATATATACATTGAAACAACACACAACCCCACACACACAAAAACCACAACACACACACACCAAACAAACAAAAGCAAACAACAAAAAAATTAAAAAAAAAACACACAAAAACACACAAAACCACAAAACACACCCCAAACACACCACACACACACACACACACCACAACACACAAACACACAACACAACACACACACACACACCACACACACACCCACACATGTATACATATATACATATGTATGCATAATTATTATCAGAAATAAAGTTTAAGAGAAAAAATATAAGCAAACATATAAAATGCGACAACATGCGTGCAAACAGAACATGTATGTGTAGCAGAACAGTATCAAATATGGAAAGAAAACACATGAACATACCGAAGTAAAAATTGGAAGTATTGCAAACTCATTTCGCGAAATAAACCCAATGCAGGAGTTCAGTGCAGAGCAGGATAAAAAAGAACACAATAATACGAAGAACAAGAAAGTCCATCTGGATATGAATGGGAAAAGCCAAAGGTGCAGGAAATCGCTGACTTTCTTGGGGTAAATTCAAAACACAAGATTCTGGTGCCCGTTATGTGCATGCAGGAGCTCGGCACAAAAGTGTGTATGCTTTTATATATATATATTATATTATATAAAATATATAATATTATATATATATATTATATATATATTTTATATTATATATATTTTAAAATTATATTATAAAATATATATATATTATATATATATATATATATATATATATATATATATATATATATGAAAAGAAGAGAAGAGAGTTAAAGATAAAACACACTACCGCGTTGATACAGTTACAGAAAACCCAAAATGGACAAACAAGATTTATTGCAAATGAAATATTTTCGTAATCCTCCTTTTAGGTCTAAAAAGGGAAAAGGGGAGAGGAAAGAGCATAAGTGGGGAGAGGGGGAAGCAACGAGGTGAACCCAGGGCAGGTAATGACATGTGGAAGAAAGTAAAGGGAGGTTAGATTAGGTCAGATCGAAAGACCAGACGATCTATGCGAAGGGTGGCTGGCATATGGGAGAAGGCAGAGGATGTAGAAGTAAGGAAACTGACAGCAGGAGAAAACCGCTGCTCAAGTTGAAATTAGGCAGCAGCTTAATCATAAGTCTGTATACAGGAAACCTATGTACATACATTTCTTGTATATATATATATATATATATATATATATATAATATATATATATATATATATATATATATATAGTATATATATATATATATATATATATACTATATATGTGTGTGTGTGTGTGTGTGTGTTGTGTGTGTGTGTGTGTGTGTATGTGTGTGTGTGTGTGTGTGTCAGAGTGTGTTTGTGTGTGTGTGTATTATATATTATATAATATATATATATATATATATATATTATATATATTATGTAATATATATACATACATACACACACACACACACACACACACACACACACACACACATATATATGTATATGTATGTGTATATATGTATGTGTATATGTATATATGTAAATATATATATATATATGATATATATTTATATTATATTAATATATATATAATATATTATATATATATACATATATATTATTATATAGATCAATACAAAAACCCAAACACCACACACACACACACACACACTATATATTTTTTTGTTTTTTTTCTATTATATATATATATATATATATATATATATATAATTTTTAAAATATATATATTTATTATAAAATATGTGTATGTGTATTATGAAAGTATGTAAAAAATTATTATTCACAAATTGTCCAAATTTTTTTTTTTTTATAAAGATGCTTTAAAAACCTTAACAAGCCTTCCTTTTTTTCCTGCAACTTTTCTTCCTTAAACGGTTTGTCTTCGGCATAAAGTTAAAGATTTTTTCTATTTTTTTTCCCTTTCTTTTTCCCTTTCACTGAATAAATCAAAAGATTGTTAAAGTTTTTTCCACTACGTAGAAAACCCGTGTAATGGGGTTTTTTGTGTGTTGTGTGTGTGGTGTGGGTGTGGGGTTGGTGTGTGTGTGTGTTTGGTGTGTGTGGTGGTGGTGTGGGGTGATGTGGGGTGTGTGGGGGTTTTTGTGTGGGTTGTTTTTTGTGTTGTGGTGTGGGTTTGGTGTGTGTGGTTTTATGTGCATGTACATTTTATTATAGCATATACATTTAGTGTGTGGGGGAGTTTGCATGAGGAATTATAACCCAAGTTATACTGAAAAACGATGGTAAAAACTTTATAAAAAAGTACATTCCCATTACAGACGAAATAAAAAGAAAAGACCAAAAAAACCCGAGAAAGTATAACAGACAGTAACAAACAAAAACGCTTTCTGTGAGGGGGGAACTTTTGATACTCCTCTGGGACATAAACGTATTATCATAATGGGACCAGGAAGAGGGGGGAAAAATAAAAAAGTCTCGGTTTAAAAAAAAAACAGAAGATTGAAACTGGAGAGATCAGCCCTTTTAAACGCAAAAACTCAGTTTATGTGACCGTAAATACATACACGCACACGTGCACCCAAAAACAACACACACACACACACAACACACACCAACCCCACAACACACACACATTTTTTTTTTTTTTTTTTTATTTTTTTTTTTATTATTATATATATATTATAATTAAAATATATAATATATATAAATTTTTATTATATATATATAATATAAAAAAAAAAAAAAAATTAAAAAAAAATTTTTTTTTTTTTTTTTTTTTTTTTTTTTTTTATTTTAATTAAAATTTTATAATAATATAAATAAAACATACATTTATATTATTTTAAATTTTTTTTTTAAAAATTTTTTTTTTTTGTTATTTATTAAAATTATGTAGACTATCACATCTTCTTTAAAAATTAAATCTTTATCTTTTATATTTTTTTTTTTTTTTTTTATTTTTATTAAAATTACATAATAATCATCATTTATAATATAATATATTTATATATTTATATAATATATATATATATATATATATACCATACATACAAAATATACATAACATATACACACATATATATATATATAATATAATATATATATAAATATATTTTATAAAATAATATATATATATATTTTAAAATATATATGTATCATTATGTATAATTATATATATCTATATATATATATAAAAAATTGATTATATATAGAGAGAAGGATATATTATATGTATATATTATATATTCCTCTCTCTCTATATTAATCATTTTTATAATATAAATTATTATGTTATATTTATTTATATACATTATATATAGTATATATATATATATATAATTTTTATATAATATATTTAAAATATATATAATATATATATATTGATTATATAAAATATATATATATATATATATAATATATATTATAATAATATACTATATATATATATATTATATCTAATATTTTTTTGATTGATGTAATATAGGTAATATTTTATATAAAATTATATATATAATTAGATTTATGTAGTATTGTAATTTAACATCTATATTATAGATATATATATTAATATTTTTATTTATATATTGAATATTATATATATATATTTTTTTATATTATGTTGTATTATATTTATATTTTGGGAATGGTTGGGTATGAATATTTATATATATTTATATTATATTATATATATTATATTAAATTTATAAATTTATATAATTAATAATATTATAGATAATAATAATTTGTATATTATATATATATTTAATTATATATATTTTATATTAAATTATATATAATATATATATGATATTATGATATATAAAAGTAGGTGTGTTGTAGTTTATAATAGTTTTTTTTTTTTTAAATAATCTAGTTTTTTTTAAAAATATATATATATAATTAATATAAATTTTAAAATAATAAAATAAAATTTA
>NW_023652184.1:0-5368 GCF_015228065.2 Penaeus monodon
AGGTTAAGATTGGCTTGCACTAGTCAACACGCAAAAAGTAACTCTTGTTGGGGCCGCGCATGTTTATTCAGTGGGAAGAGTGAGCTATCAAAGGCCAAACAACGCTGCTCAGCCCTTTTGTGCTCGTTTTCCTCTCCCCCACCGACCTGAAAACCCAGCATAAGGAGTTTTTTTTTCTTCGCATAAATGGAAGGAACATGGGGGCATACTCCAGAAAAAAACTGCGAGAGATTTGAGAGACCTTTGGGAGTTGGGTGACTAGCATCCCCCTAACCGAAAAGTGGAAGTTTATTTAAAAAGACTAAGAAACGGGGGCACAAGACTGACTCTTGACCGTGTGGCTAAAATCAAACACTTTGTGAAGTCCAAAAGCCTTAACGATCGCACATGTTGGAAAGTGGCAAAAATTCTCAGACCCAAAAACGTAGTACTTTCTCCCCCATATCACTGAAAATGTTTGGGGGGGGGATTGGGACATAGAGGGCTTTTTTAGTTTTTCCTTAGGGAGCTAATATTTTCAAAAAATTTTAAATTTTGCTAAGTTTTGCAATTTTTATATACTTAAAAGCATATTTAGCTTTGATTTTTTATTTTTTTTATTGTTTTTGTAAATTTCTTCATGATTTTTAAAGTTTAAATATTTAACATTTCTATTTAAAAAGGGGATTCGCCCCCTAATGACCTTATATATATATATATTATATATAATATATATATATTATATATATATATATAATATATATATATTAATTTTATGTAAAAAATATATATATATATTATTAATTTATATATATAATTTAAAATATATATTCCCTTTATATAGAGGATTTTAAAAAAACCAATTAAATACATTTGACACACACACACACACGCATTGGGTTATATATATATATATATATATATATTTATAATTTAATATATATATATAATAATAAATAATATATATAAGCATACATAATATATATATAAAAATTTTAAAATAATATATTAATAAAATAAATATGTATAAAATTTTAAATATATTTAAATAAATATATATATATTTTAACATACAAATATTATATATTAAAAATAAAATTATTATTTATATTAATTAATATATATATATATATATTATATTTTGCTTTCACACACACACACAAAAACACACACACACACACAACACACACCCCACACACACCACACAACACCACCAAACAACACACACTCCCACACACGACCACACAAAATTTAAAATTTTATATATAAAAAAATATATATATCTATATATATTATATAAAATATATAAATATTAAAAAATAATTTATATTAGTTTTTAATTATTAAAATATAATATAAATAATATTTATAATATACACGCACACCACCACACACACCACCACACACACACACACACACACAACACACCACACACCCCAACCACAACCACCGACACACACACACACACACACACACACACACACCACACAAACACACGACACCACACACACACACCACCCACACACACACACACACACACACACAACAACACACACCCCCAACCACATATTTATATATAAAATACATATATAAATAAAATAAATTAATTATAAATTTTATATATATATATATATTTTATATATATATATACATATTATATTATATACTATATTAACAAATACTATATATTTTATTTTATAAATTTATATTTTATATTAATATATTATATATACTACCCCCCCAAAACCACACACAACACAATACACCACTACACGCACCCCACCAAAACACCACACACCCCACACCACCCAAACCCCCAACACACACACACACACACCCTAATATATTTTTATATATATATATAATATTTAATATAATATATTATATTATTATTATACATATTTTATGTATTACTATATATGTATATATATATAAAATATTATATTATATAATATATATATATCTTATATTTTCGTGGAAAAAAACTGGGGACCCCTAAAAAAAAAATACCACTCCAAAGCATCACAACATGAAAAAAAATAAGTATCATGCTGTGACCACGGCGGCCGACATGAACCTACCCTTAAAGAAGAAGAAGATAATATATATATATAATTAAATATATATATATATATATAATATAATTATAATAATACACACACACACACACACACAACAACAACACACACATACACGCACACACCACAACACACACACACACCACACACACACACACACACACACACCCCACACACACACCCATATTATATAATATATATATATATTTTATATTTTATAATAAAATATTATATATGTATATATAATGTTATATGGATATATATATATATATTTTATAATATAAAATTTATTATTATAGTATAATTAATATATAATTAAAAATATATATATATATATATATATATAATTTTTTGTTTTATATATAATTTTTAAATAATAAATAATATAATTTTATTATATATATATATATATTTATTATAATAATATAATATTAATAAATATATATAATATTAAATATAAATTAATATATATTTTTAAAAAAAATATAATATATATATAAAATATATTTAAAATTTAAAACACACCACACACACCCACCACCACAACACACACCACACCACACACACACACCCATACACACAAACACCACGATTAAAATTTATAATATATATTAAAAAATATATATATATATATATATATTAAAATATATTAAAAATATGTTGTGTGTGTGTGTGTTTTGTGTTGGGGGTGTGTGGTGGTGTGATATATGTATATATATACATATATATATATATATATATAAATTTTATTTATATATAAATATATATATATATATTATATATATTTTATTTTATATAATTTTGTGTGTTTTGGTTTTGTTTTTATATCATCATTACATTACATATATATATATATTATAATATATATATATATTATATATATATAAATATATATATATTATATATACAAAGCACCCCATACAAATAAACCCCACCCACACCACACACGCACACACACCACACATATATAAAATATATATATATATATATAATAAAAATAATATAATATATATATAATTTACTTATATATACATACTATATATATATAATAATTTTTATAATATATAATATTATATAATATATATTATTATATATTATTTTGTTTGTATATATTATGGATATTATATATATTATATATATATTAATTTTATATATTTTAATTATATATATATATATATATAATATTATAAATATATATATAGGGGTTGTGTGGGGTGTGGTGCGTGGGTTGTGGGGTGTGTGGGTGTTGTGTGTGATATAATATTTACATATATATATATAATAATATATATATAATAATATAATTTATATATATACATATTTAATATATATTATATATATTATAATTTATAAATTATATAATTAACATTCTATATTATAATATATTAAATATATATATAATATTCAATTATAAAAATATATATTATATATTATATATATAAAAATTCATATATATAAATATATTCTATATAATATAATATATATATTATATATATGAAAAATAATATATATTTATTATAAATTTATATTATATATAATATTTATATAATTTTAATATATATTTATATATATATATTATATATATATTATATATATTTATATATATATATATGTGAAAAATATTACCACACACACACACCACCACACACACACACACACACACACACACACAATAGGGATATATATATATTATATATATATATTATATATATATATATTTTTTAATATATTTTTATTTATTATATTTTATATATTTTAAAATACATATGTATTATTTATAATTTAATAAGTTAAAATATATTATATATATACTTGTATATTTTTCAAATATATATCCTGCACACACTATTGTTAAATAGTAATAAATCAACTTAAGATACAAATATTATATTATTAATATATATATTATTTAAAATTAATATATATATTATAATATTAGTGTGTGTATTTGTATTTTTATTTTTGGCTATATAAGTTGTGAAAATAATTTTGTATGGATGTGTGTGTGGTGTGTATTTTGTTGTGTGTGAGTATTATAAAGTACTGTATATATATATTATACCTAATATATATAATATATATAATATAATATATATATATATAAAATTATATATTATTATATATATATATATGTGGGGGGGGGGTTTTGTTGTGTTTTGTGTGCGTGTAACCCCCACACACACACACACACACACAACACCACAACACACACACACACACACACACACACACACACACACACACCACACAATATTTTATATACAGATTACATATGTAAGACCCATTTTACATTGGCCCACGCACCACCTCCAAAACCTTCCACAGGGGCTCACAAATGGTCCTAAAAATGTTTTTTTACACAAACCCCTTTTGTAGGGGGCCCCTTTGACCACTCGTGCGACTCCTTCCCTTCCCTATCATTACCAAAGTATAATATTTCAAACTATAAATATATATTTTAAAAATATTATAGAGTGAAAAAAACATCATAAAGTAATCCTTTTCTAAGGGAGACAAAAATTTTTACCTCATCTGATTGACGAATAAAAGGATCCTTTTCTTAATAACCTTGGGTGCTGCCGTGGGTGATAGCCAAAAATCCCAAAAAAGAAAAAAAGAAAAAAAGATTTTTTTTTTTTTTTTTTTTTTTTTTTTTTTTTGGATTTCTTGGGGTATCAACCAGCGGCATTGGCCAAAGGTTTTTAAGCCAATGGGTCCTATTTATTCTGTAAAACTATTGGCATAAAGTTTTTTTCCCCTTAGAAAGTGATTACTTTATTTATTTTTTTTTCTCATTTGATAGTAGATTTGTTTTTTTTAAAATCTGTGTTTTTTTTCTTGGTAGTTTTTAATGGTTTTCTATTGTTTTTGTATTTGGGGCATATTGGAGAATATGGTCTATGGTAAGGGTGGTGAAGCAGTGAGGGCATTGTGGGGGAAAATTGTTTTTAAAAAAAATAGGGGGTGAGGGGGGTAAGTCTTGACTGTTGACCCTAAGGGGGGCCAAACCACCTCCTCCCCTTTTCTCCTTCCTTGGGCTGTGTCCCCGTTTTTAGGTTTTGTTTTTTTTTTATGTGTGAGTTGGAGGTTGGGCACTCACTTTTTTCCACGGGGATTATTTTTTCTTTTATAAGAACAAAAACCTGAGATCGTACGGGCTATGCTAAAGGGCCAGATCGCCGTTGACCCCGGGTTTTTTTTAATTTATCCCAAGGGGCCGGCCCTTTCATTTTGCCCCTTGGAATTTCCCCAGGGGAAGTTTTTGGGGGCCTTTTTGGTTTTTTTTTCCCATAAAATTAAGGGTTTTAAAT
>NW_023652185.1:0-5368 GCF_015228065.2 Penaeus monodon
TTTTTTTATTTTTTTTATTTTTTAAAAAAATTTTTTATTTTTTTTAACGTTTTTATTATTATTTTTTTCTTAAAAAAAATTTTTTTTTTTTTTTTTTTCCATTTTTTTTTATTATTTATTATTTTTTTGTTATTATTAAAAATTTTAAAAAAAACTTTATTTTTTATTTTATTATTATATTATTATTTTAATTTTACTATCATCATACCCATCTTATATTATTATATCATTTTAATTTATTTTTATTATAATTATTAATATTATTTTTATTTTCATTACCATTATTATCAAAATTATTAATATTATTATTATTTTTACCATTATATATCATTATTTATTATTATATTATTTTTATATTATATAACATAAATATTTAAATATTATATTATATAATATAAATATATAATTATATATTATAAAATATATATATTTTTTTTTAAAAAATATTTTAGCATAAATTTAAAAATAATATTTAGGTAATTTGTTTGTTTATCATAAATTTTATTATTTTTAATTATTAAAAATTTATATTAATTTTCATCATGATTTTATTTGCTATCACTACATTTTTTTATTCATCATATTATCTAATTTTCGTCTTATTATAAATCTATTTTTGTTTTTAAAATAAATTTTATTTTTCCCTTTTACTAATTCTTATTACCATTCTTTATGAAAAAATCTTGATATTATCGGCATTATTATCGTCAGTATTCTCATCTCATCTTGCAATAAAGGCAGCTTATGAAAAATTTCCATATTTTAAATTTATTTGTTTTCTATTTTTTCCTATTTCCTTCCCTTCGGAAATAACTCTTGGAAAACAAATTTCAAAATAAAAATAACGTCCTTCTATATTTTTTGTTAATAAATCATTTATTAAATTCCAAATTATTTTATCTCTTCATATAAATTAAAGGGTGTTGCTTTTTTCCCTTTAAAATCAATGTCGTTCTATTTTAAAAACGTTTCACTCCATTAGTGATCACGATTTGCGCATTTTGACAAATTTTAACGAGGCGGATATAAACCGAAATTTTTTTAATTCTATTTTAAAAATATCATGATATATGTTTTGTTGTTTTGGGCGCATGTACATTAAATGTGTTTTTGGGTTAATATAATTATATATAATATATATATATATTATTAATTTATATAATATATAATATATATATACTTTTTGCTCATACATATTTTTATATATACAATGTCATCATATGTGTATATGTATATAAATATAATAATATAAAAAAATTTATATATATATATATAAATTATATATATTATATTAATATATATATATTTAAAATATAGATATAGTTGTGGTTTGTGTGTGTGTGGTTTTGTTGTGTGTGTGTGTGTGTGTGTTTTGTTTGTTTTATTATTTATATATATATATATATTATATTATATTTTATATATATATGGGTTTTGGTGTGTGTTGGGGTGTTGTTTGTGGTGTGTGTGTTTGTGTGGTGTGTGTGTGTGTGGGTGTGTGGTCATATATACTACATATATAATATCTATATTTAGTATATATGTGCATATTATATATATATATATATAATATATATATATATATATTATAATAAAATTTTTTTAAAATTATATATAATATATATATATATTTTAATTAATAAAATTATATTATATTTTAATGTATTTTATATATATTAATATATATTTTAAATTATTATATAATATATATATAAATTTTTTGGGTATATATAAGGTCTCTGTGTGTGTATATATATCATTTAGTATATATATATATATATAATATATATATAATATAATATATCTCATTATAAAAATAATATTTTTATATATATATATTTAATTTATATTATTCATATATAATGTTATATGTATATATAACAAAAACACACAACCCCCACACACAAACACACACACCCACACCACACACCACACACACACACACCCCACACACACACCCACACACACCCCACACCCACACACACACCACACACACACACACACCCCCCAAACCCCAAAAACACACCAACACACACACACAAAAAAAAACACAACACACAACCCCACACAAAACAAAATAAAAAAAAATTTAAAAAAACAAACAAAAAAAAATTATATTAAATATATAAAATTTTTATAATATATAATATTTATAATAAAAATTAAAAAAAAATATATATTATAATATAATATATATAATATATTATTAATATATATATAATATATAATATAATATTATATATATATATATAATATATATTATATTAAAAAATATTTTTTTTTTTTTTTTTTTGGGGGGGGGGGGAAAAAAATTTTTTTTTTTTTTTTTTTTTTTTTTTTTTTTTTCTCTTTTGTTTTTTGTGTGTGGTGGGGTGTGTGTGTGTGTGTGTGTGTTTGTGTGTGTGTGTGTGTGTGTGTGTGTGTGTTTTTGTTTTTTTTTTTTTTTTTTTTTTTTTTTTTTTTTTTTTTTTTTTTTTTTTTTGTTGTTGTTTTTTTTTTTTTTTTTTTTTTTTTTTTTTTTTTTTGTTGTGTAATAATATATTTATATATAATTATTTTTAAATTATAATTATATTTTAAAATTATCTATTTTATAAAAAAAATTTTTTTATATTTTAATATAAATATAAAATAATATATATATTTTTAAAATTTATAAAAAAAAAAAAAAAAAAAAAACAAACATATATATAAATATTATATATATATATAAATAATAATAATAATAATATAAATATTTGTTATACATATCATATATATACAATATTTTTTTTTCTTTTTTTTTTTTGGGGGTTTTTTTTGGGGTTTTTTTTTTTTTTTTTTTTTTTTTTTTTTTTTTATAAAAAAAAACAAAATATATATATATATAATATATTTATTTATATATATATATATACATATATAAAATATATATTATATAATTTTATATTATGTATATATATATATTTATATATATATCATATTTTATATTATTATTACATATCATGATATAAAAATTATACATTTTTATTGATTAAACATAATATATAATATATATATATATATATATTTAAAAAAATATTAAGATATATAATAATATTATAATATTTATATATATATATATATATATATAAAATATATTAAAATATGTCATACATACATAACAATATATACACTGTGGTATTATATATATATATAATAAAAATTATTATTTTTATATTTATATATAAAATAAATATATATAATGTATATACATACATTACTATAATACACATATGGGGTGTTGTTTTGGCGTGTGTTTTTGTGTGTTGTGTGTGTGGGGTTGTGTGTGTTTGTGTGTGTTTGTTTGTGTGTTGTGTGTTTTTTGTGTGTGTGTGATTTTGCGGCGTGCGGGTGTGTGTGGTGTGTGTGTGTGTGTGTTGTTTGTGTTGTTTTGTTGTGTGTGTGTGTTGTGGTGGGTGGGGTGGGGTTTGTGTGTGTGTTTTGGTACAAGTATACACTATATCCATATATAATACATATTACTTTTTATGTAGTTATGCAATATAAAAAGTATACTATAATATAGTATTATTATATATATTATATATATATTATATATATTAAATATAAATATATATAAATTAATATATATAATAATAAAATTATTAAAAATTATATATATTATATATTATATATATTTAATAATATATATATAATGCATACACCCATATATATGCGTCAATATATAAAATAATATTTTTTATATAATTATATATATTGTATATATATAATATATATTATATATAATATATTTTTATATATTGTACATACAATAATTTGTACATTGCTTTAATGTACATGCACACACACACACACCCAACACACACACAACACACACAATATATATATTTATATATATATTTTTTATATATATATATATATATTGTGTGTGTGTGTGTGGGTGTGAGTGTGGGTGTGTGGGTGTTGTGTGTGGGTGTGTGTGTTTGTTGTTGTGTGTTGGTTGTGGTGGGGAAGAAGAGAGGAGGAGAGAAGAGGAGAGAGAGAGAGAGAGAGAGAGAGAGAAAGGAAGAAAGGGGAGAGAGAGAGAGGGAGAGAGAGAGAGAATCAGAGGAAAAAGAGTCAGAAAGGGGAGAAAAAAAATGCGAAAAGAGACAGACGACAGACAACAGAAACAGAGGGAGGTATCCGCAGTCCAGGAATGTCACCAAAGGGGATTCAATTTCGCCAGGTATTGACAGGTGTTGTCATGCCTTGTCCATTAGGTTTACGCCAAATACTGAAAAAACGCATCATGATTTTTTCAAAGGGAGCAGATAATGATATTTGAAAGATAGGCAAGATAAGGCTTACCTCCCTTATCTTTTGGCTCTATATCCAAAACAATGATAAAAATAACTAACGCTTGTGGCCCTTCCCTATCTTTTTTGCTGGGGTTCGAAAACCCCAGGGGACTCTCGAAAGTTTTTTTTTTTTTCTCTCTCTCTCTATTAATTCTCTAATGCCCTCTCTCTCTCTCTCTCTACCTCTCCCCTATACCTCTCCTTTTTCTTCCCCGTCTTTTGGTGGAAAGGTACTGATAATACTAGGGATTTGGTCATAATTTCCCAACCACTTTTTCTGAGAGAAACCGCCAAACCCCCCCTTATCTCGCCATCTACCTGCCACTTTCCTCCCAAACAAAAACCCACCCTTCCACCCCGGGAGTTCCCACTGGAGGAGAGCCCAGCGGGTGTCTTAGCCGCCAGGGGGGAGGGGGGGGGGGAGGTCCTATCATGTAGTAACAAGCCAGACATACCACCGCGACCTCGCCAAACCAGCCTCGACGGGACTGGGTGCGTTATCATTGGTGGCCGAAATGCTCGACCCCCTGACATGCGTTTTTCCCGCATACACAGGGAAGAAGAAACACGAACAGAGTTGTTAGCGATGGGGGCAAGGGTGGTCCAGTCTACATACTTTTTTCTAACAATTACCCAAAATTTTTTTTTTTTTTTTTCTTTTTTTTTTTTTTTCTTATTTCTTATTTTTCCCCCCCTGTTTTCTTTTTTTTCTTTCTTTTTTTTTTTGGATCCCCAATAGCTTAAAATTCATTTATTAAGCCTGTGAACGTAAGAAAAAAGGATATATTTCTTTTTTTTTTTTTTGGGGGGGGGGAAAAAAATAATGGGGACACCTAAGGGAATTGTAATTAGCAAAAAAATATAAAAAGGCTGTAAAGAGTAATTTCTTAAGTTAAAGAGATTAGAAAATAACGAATAAATTTGTGGTTTAAAAAAAATATCGATCAAATAGGAAAAAAAAAAAGATATGTTCAGATTAATATACATACAAATCTATATACAAATAGAGGTAAAAAAAAAGATGGATAGTAGTGAAAGAGACGGGG
>NW_023652186.1:0-5368 GCF_015228065.2 Penaeus monodon
AAAAAAAAAACACATACCCACAAAGAGCGGGTGCTTTCATAACACACGCAGTGTGCAGCATGTGCATGCACGTACATAGCCCCCGGCTATAAAAAACTATATTATTGAAACACACACCACCACAACCCACACACAACACACCACACACAACACACACAACCACACACAACACCCCACACACCATCCACACACACGACACCAGACACAGCGCACGATGCACACACACCTCACACACACACAAACACACACATACTTCTTCTCTTTTACGGAGGTCTCTACCCGGGGGCCGCATGGTACTTAATTGGGGTTTCATGTTTGAGCTCTTGGAGTGGATGGTGGGCCCAGTTCCTTCCACGGAGATGTTGGTGTTACCTTTTGGGTATCATTCTCTCTATTTTCCGGGGCTAGGAAAAATCAGGTGAGTTCCTTGCCCAAGGGACACGCGGCGGTTGTACTCGAACTTGTGTGTGTTGTGTGTGTGTGTTGTGTGTGTGTGTGTTTTTTAAAATTAATTTTTTTTAAGACCGTGCTGTGCGCTATGTGCGTGCTGCACTGCATGCACACATGCATGGTGTTTTAAACCCACACGCCTAATGTTGTATGTGTAGGGAATGGCACGGGCGTGTGTGTTGTGTGTGTTTTTGTGTGGTGTGTGTGTGTGTGTGGTGGTGTTGTTTTGTGTGTGTGTGTCATGGTACACACACACACACCCCACAACCCGGCTTGGACGGCACTGACCAGACAGGAAGGAAAAAATAGGGTAAGTTCCTTGCCCAAAGGACAAAACGCGCCGTCGGGGGCTCGAACCTCCCTACCACACACACACACACACACACACATACACCACACACAAAACCACACACACACACACACACACACACCACACACAACACCACACACACTCACACACATAACATGTGATATCATAAGAAAGATCGAAAGGGCAATATCTAAATTTAAACAGGAAATATAAATTTAAAAAGGGAAAGGGGAATAAGAAAGCCAACCACTGTAAGCAACATAGTTCAGATCTGCTGTTGTACGGTAAAGAAAGGGAAGTTTTCTCCGACAGGCCTCAGCGGAAGCAAAAACCTGAAACCATAAAACGAAGCGTCTGCTAATTTCCTGTAGAATGACTAGTGGAAGTGCTCTTGGGTTTGTCATCCCTGACACGCCCAAGGAACGAAGGTCAAGTCAAACCCGGCAAAAGCTCCTGAAATACGCTTATCAAAGGTGCAAGATCAAGGAAACGGGGGCAGTCCACTCCTGATAGCAAGGAGAACATCCTCATGGCGCCAAGGTTCCTCCAAAGGGAAGATGCCAAGAACGGTAAGGATTGTTCTCCACAAGACATGATTTCCCATTTTGTTGCCGAGAAACAGGCATTGGTAGCAGCTGTCTGGCCTCGAGTACAGGGACTGTGGTGGAGGCAAAGTTGGTGGAGGAAATTTCAAAAATTCTCCCAGGAGAAATCCCTCTGACAAGACCAAGGTGATAAGACCTAGAAAAAGTCTCCGGTGCCCGTCCGTAAGGGAGGTCACGGACTTACCGGGGCTTCCACTCCTGTAAACCGAAGCCTCCAAAACTGAGGCCCCTGGAAACAAGGAGTTAAAACCCTCTTTGAAAGGTCCGTAAGGGAAAGGTCCCCAAGACTCGACCTGGGCTTCCACTCCTGCGACCGAGGCCTCCAAAACAGAAGCCCCTGGAAACAAGGAGTTTAAAAGCCTCTGTGGCCAAAGGCCTTGAGAGGAAGTCCTAAGGGAAAGGTCACCAGACTTCGACCTGGGGATTCCACTTCTGTGTCGTCATCCCTTTGACATGACCTAAGGACGAAGTCAAGTCTACTCCTGGCAGAAAGGCTCCTGAAAATACGCCCCCATCAAGGGGCCCAAGATCAAGGAAACCGAGCCAAGTCACCCTGATACAAGGAGAACAATCCTCATGGTGCCAAGGTTCCTCCTAAGGGGAAAGATGAAAAGAGCGGGGTAAGGAATGGTTCCCATCAGGAGCTGTTTTCCCTTTTGTTGCCGGAGAACAGGCCAGTGGAAAGCAGCTGTCTGGCTCGGTACGGCACTGTGGGGGAGGTTTCGGGTGGGAATTTAAAAATTTCTCTCGGGGCAAGCCTCTGCAAGACCAAGGGGTGATAAGACCTAGAGAAAAGTCTCCGAAACCAAGGTCCGAAAGGGGGAAGGTCACCGGACTCAACCTTGGGCTTCCCTCCTGCGACCGAGGCCCTCCAAAACTGAGGCCCCTGGAAACAAGGAGTTAAATTCCTCCGTGACCAAGGTCCGTAAGGGGAAGGTCCCAAGACTCGACCTGGGCTTCCACTCCTGCGACCGAGGCCTCCAAAACGAAGCCCCTGGAAACAAGGAGTTAAAAGCCTCTGTGAAAGGGACCTTGAGAGGAAGGCCCCGAAAGGGAAAGGTCCACCAAGACTCGACCCGGGGGATTCCACTTCTGTGATCGTCATGCCTGACATGACCTAAGGAACAAAGGTCAATCTCCTCCTGCAAAGGCTCCTGAAAATTCGCCCACAAGGTAAACCAAGATCAGGAACCGAGGCCATCCACCCCCTGATACAAGGAGAAAAGCCCTCATGGGGGCCAAGGTTCCTCCTAAGGGGAAGATGCAAAGACAGGGTAAGGAATTGTTCTCCATCAAGGAGCATGATTTCCCATGTTTTTTCCCGGAGAACAGGCAGTGGTAGCAGCTGTCCTGGCCCTCGATACAGGGCACTGTGGTGGAGGCTTAGTGGGAGAAATTCAAAAAATTCTCCCAGGAGCATGCTCTGACAGACCAAGGGTATAAGCCTAGAGAAAGTCCCGTGACCAAGGTCCTAGGTGAGAAGGTCACCGGCTCACCTGGGGCTTCCCATCCTGTGACCGAAGCCCCCAAACGAGGCCCCGGAAAAAAGGGAGTTAAAAGCCTCTGTGACCAAGGTCCGTAAGGGAAAGGTCACCAAGACTCGACCGGGGGCTTCCACTCCTGCGACCGAAGCCTCCAAAAACCCTGAGACCCCTGGAAACAAGGAGTTAAAAGCCTCTGGGGCCCAAAGGACCTTGAAGGAAGGCCCCCAAGACTCGACCTGGGGCTTCCACTTCTAACTCCCGCCACCCCAAAGGCTCCGGGAAATACACCCATCAAGGGTGACAAGACCAAGGAAACCGGGGCCAAAAGACAGTGCCACCGAGAACAAAACCCGCGAATTGAGGCTTTTAAGCTTACAAAGCGGATTTTCCCACTTTGTCAAAAAAGCCGATGCCAAGGACATCACATCTGACCTCGACCTGGGGCTTCCACTGTGATCGTCAGCCTGACTTGACCAAAGAACAAAGGTCAAGTCTACGCCCCCAGCAAGGCTCCCTGGAAATAAGCCCATCAAGGGTGTCCAAGACAGGAAACCGAGGCCAAAGAAAATACCACCGAGAACAAACCCCGCGAATTGTAGGCTTTTAAGCTTACCAAAATGGATTTTCCCGCTTTGTCAAAAAGCCAGATGCCAAGGACATCACATCTGAGGTCCCTAAACCAAGGGGCCCCGTAATCTAGGTCCCTATACTGAGGACCCCAAGAGCAAAGCCCTTGGAAAACAAATGGTCTGTGCTTGCAAAAAGTCTGGCTTTGCAATGGGTTTTCCCCAGCCTTCTTCGGCTTCCGGAGCCATCGGTTTTTCCCGGCCTAATGCCACAAAGTTCTTACCTCCTTAGCATAACCAAATTGTTGGAAAAAGAGAGAAACCAGAGGTGATCAAAAAAGAGGAACCCGAAGCCCAGACTCTCTGGGAGGAAATTTACGATGTCTTACCAGTCCCTCAAGAAATCGTTCCAAATCCCAAAAAAGTCGTCCTTCCCCCCGACTACAACTCGTGGAATTTTCTCGGGATTAAGTCTTAGTTGTTCTGGCTGGGAGACCTTTTCTCCGCCATGATAATGTAATATATAATGATCGGATGATATAATGAGGGCCAAAACTGAGTTCGAGGTTCGAGTCACCGGCCGGCGCGTTGTTCCCTTGGGCCAAGGAACTTTACCTCGATTGCCTACCTATTCGCTGGGTGGGCAAGCCAGCCCAAGTCAGTGCCGGTCCAGAACCGGGTAAATAGAGATGGTGACTCGATAAAAACACCGGGCGGAAGGCACTGCAAACCACCGCTCTAAATTGCCAAGAAAATCAAGGAAATCCATGACCGCCAATGTCCTTGTAGGACAGGCACTTAAAAAAAAAAAAAAAAAATGTTGTGTGTGGGGTGTTTTTTTTTTTCAACAGCCATTCATTCCACTGCAGGACATTGGCCTCTTTCAATTCATTACTGAGAGGTTACATGGCAGTGCCACCCTTGCCTGATTGGATGCCTTCCTAATCAATCGCAGTTTGTGCCACGGCGGCGACTTCCTCTACGACAGGGCGCGTTTTGACTTCTCAAGGCGAAAATGTTGTTTTCTGGGTAGGCAATCGAGGTGAAGTTCCCTTGTCCAAGGAACAACGCGCCGGCCGGTGACTCGAACCTTCGAAATCAGATTGTCGTCGTGACAGTTTTTGAGTCGATGCTCTAACCACTCGGCCACCCCGGCCTCATACATGCATCATCATCAATAAAGGTATGCTCATGTTTGAGCAGCCGTGGACCTCTCCATCATCTTTCGCCACTCAACTCGATCTTGGGGCTTTTCTTTCCACTTGTACCATCGACAGGCCGCAATATCTTTGATGTTGTCGCTCAGGTCTTGTCTTCGTTTTGTCTCTTCCTCTGTTTTCCTATCCCATCCCTGTTAGCAAGTTTTTCTCAATGCTTTTACTTCTCATCACATGACCAAAAAACTTCAATTTCCTTTTGTTCAAGATGTTCCAACAGCCGGTCTTTACAATTTATTTTCTCACACTTTTATCATTCGTTTTCTTTTTCTGTCCAGTTAATACATAGTACTCGTCTGTAACACCACATTTCAAAACTATTGATCTTTTTCTTGTCTATCTTCTTTAGCACCCAACACTCAGAACCATATATGCAATTGGGAAAACTAATGAGTTCATAAGCTCAGCTTTTGTCCCGTAAGGTAATGCTTCCGTCTTTCCAGAGAGCAACTGTGCGTTTTTGGCAATGATAATTCTTCTTTTTATCTCCGGTGAAACATCATATGTATTATTAAAACAGGGTCCAAAATAATCACTGACTTGAGCTGGGTTGCCCACCCAGTGGCTAGGGAGGCAATCGAGGTGAAGTTCCCTGCCCATGGAACAACGCGCCGGCTGGTGACTCGAACCCTCGAGCTCAGATTGCCGTCGTGACAGTCTTGAATCCGATGCTCTAACCACTCGAACCCCGCGGCCTATGGAAACATAAAAATATAAACAAAATGAGGTGTCATTC
>NW_023652187.1:0-5368 GCF_015228065.2 Penaeus monodon
AGCCCAGAGGTCCTCCTTGACTTCGGATTCGTCCTGACCTCCTCGTAGGCCTGGCCCAGGCCTAACTCGGCGGCGTCCTCGTCCACACGTCCTCACAGATCTCGTCCAGGTCCTTCTCGCGTCCACACGTCCTCGTAATCTTCATCCGGATCTACGGGCGTCGGGGCAGGGGCGGCATCTCGGGGCGGCTGATATCTGCGCTGCGAGTTCCTGGAGTTGACCGGATCTGCAGGCGTCCGCCAGGCACAGCATTCTGGGGCGACTGGTACCTGCGGCAAAGGTGCTGGTTCGCTGGATCTACGGGGAGTCTGGCAGGCAACGCCCGTCCACTACACTGGGACGGCTTAACACCTTTTCTGACGAAAATCCTGGTCCGTGGGGCTATGGCAATCTTCGATGACGTCCTTCTCACAGCATCCTAAGGGTCCTCCTTCGGTGCCGTGTCGGTCCGACTGCAACATAAAGTCGGGGAGCCAGATCATACACGTAAGGGCCAGAGTAAGAGAAAAAGAAAGGCAACAGAGAAGATGGGGTGGTAATTACCACTAGCCGGTTATTCATAACAATTTACGGTTTTTAATGTTGGTTTTTAACTTATTTTCGTCTTTTTTTTCATTTTGTGTTTTATTTTCACAAAGGTAAAGAAGAAAATAGAAGAGGGAGATGTCAGTAGCGGTCCGCATAGACCTATTTGAACTATCAACCATCTCTGATAGATATGAGAATAGATAAGGGAACGACATCGGCGATCCGCGAAGATCTATTTGAACCATAGTCGTCACACAGATAAGAAATAGATGTAACTTGTACACAGACAGCGACAGACAAAATTGCGGGCTAAAGAGATAAATCTTTACGCCAGCACTAAGACAATGAAAAGGGTCAGTGTCTTTTATCCTGTGTGTGTGAGTGAGCTGAATGTGTGTGTGTATGCGTGTGTGAGTGACAGCTATCGTTAATGAGAGGGAAGCGAGAGTGACCTCACACAGAGAATGAATCACAAACACGAATATTAGCGTTCACTATAATAAAACTGAAGTAAATTAGCAATGCTAGCTGTTTAAGATTATTTCAACTACCACACTGAATTCAACATATAATGATATGCGACAGAATGTACGCATGAATGAATGGTGACATGAAGAAAATATTCGCCAATTTTTTTTTTTATCAAGCAAATCTTCTCGGGGTCAGAAATCTGAACTGCCGAGGTACATGTCTAGCTTTGCACGTCAGACTTCAATAAAACTCAATAACGGGGGGATCCTATACCCAAATGCCGTATATGACTGAAGCGACTCGAGCCAGAAATATAATAACCCTGCTCTCTTCTGCGTATCTGTCATGGGCGCTCGCAAAATTCCCGAAGGACACATAATTCACGAATCACACAAACGCTTGGTGGGTACCCAAAACATGCAAGCGACTTGAGGAGGGTGAGAAAGGTGTGATTAATAAGCGAATCATTTTTGTAAAAGGCTATGCGTACTCTAGTACAGTGGCTGACAGGGACGCAAAACACACGTAAACGGGTGAACACACGCTACGACGACGCTACGACTTGTCTAAAGGGTCAAAAGCGCCGCGTGGAGGCCACGGTCAGCTGAGAGGGCGGAGCTGACCTACCGCGCTGGTCGCTTGACACGAACTCCCCCGGAGGGAGGCGAGAGCTGACCCTACCGCGTCGGTAGCTTGGCACGGACTCTCGGTCAAACGAGGTCAGATATAAAATGTGACCTCCGCCCTCGCTGAGCGGGTGGTTCTTATTTGGGACATTTGGATCCACGTGGAAAACAGCCACGTGGTCCACTGGTAACAGAAATAGAATTATCCACATCCTGTAACAGAAATAGAATTATCCACATCCTATATATATATATATATATATATATATATATTTATATATATAGATAGATAGATAGATAGATAGATAGATAGATAGATGGAAGAAAAACCCACAATACAAAAACTAGATTTATTGAAAATGACACTACAGTTTCGAAATCCACCTGGATTCCATCTTCAGGTCTGAAGAGGAAAGGGAGAGGAGGGGGTATAAAAGAGAGAGAGGAGAGGCAACGCGGGAACACGGGGCGGGTGAGGACAGACGAACGGAAGCAGAGGGAGGTCACAGCAGGTCGGAGGATCGGGCGGACTATGCCCGGGTGGCCGGCAAAAACGGTAGAAGGCGGAGGATATGGGAAGCAAGGAGACTGTCAGCAGGAGAAAAGCCGCTGTTCAAGTTGAAATTAGGCAGCAGCTTTATAAAGGAAGATTCCACCAGTCTGCGTGAGTGGACATCGGCGGAAGGAAACACAATCCGCGCTGCTGACCAGTCCATGTGAGGGCCCAGTGTCCCACTGATGGCAAAAGAGGGCGTTATTGTTTGTCCCCTGGATATAGCGTACTTATGTTGAAAACAGACGCTTGGTAAGACTGGCGCCTGTTTCGCCAAAAAAACTGCTTGTCACAGGAGGCACAAGGAACACATAGGTGCCCACCTTCGCGGAGGAAGGAGGGCTAGTATGGCCCAGGTTGCGACGGAGAGTGTTCACCTGGCGAAAGATCACCTGCAGTTGAGAGGGTGAAGAGGGCGACGGAGAGAGTAAAATTTCCTCAGTGTAGGGCAGGCTGAGGACGGGCAAATGAGGAGTAAATTTTAGGAGGAGAGTCGTGATAGAAGGTACGCCGCGCCCGGGATAACGCGGCATCGAGAACATGACCAGGGTAGCCCATTTTTGGAGAAAGAGCGACAAAGGGAAGACGATCTCTCCTTTCCAGGTACTGGGGGTCACAGATGCGAAGGGCGCGAAGGAACAGCGAGGTGGCAACACCTCTCTTCGCATGAGAGGGTGGTATGAAAAGAAGTGTAGGGTACATACCACTATGCATGGGTTTTCCTGTATAGGGGAGAGGAGAAGTGGTCAGCAGAGCGATGGACTAAGGTGCCCAAGAAGGGAGCCTGTTGTCACCCTCCCATTCCACCTTGAAACGGATGGAAGGAGAGAGAAGTTCAGCGCATCAGGAAACCCGGGAAACCCGAGCAGGGTCGTGAGGCCAGAGAGCAAAGACGTCGTCACATACCTCAGCCAGATCGAGGGCCGAATGGAGATGGAAGGGAGAAGCTCAACTCGAAGAATTCCATAAAACAGGTTTGCCAGGACTGGAGAGAGGGAGAGCCCATGGCCACACCGAACGTCTGAGAGTAAAAAACGACCTTCGAAAAAAAAGGAATTAGAATCCACACACAGACGAATTAGCTGGGAAGGCGTCCCGGGGGGCAGAGGGAGACGAGGATCCTCTGCGGGAAGTCTCCTCTGGAGGAAAGCCAGGAAAATCATCAAGCGGGACCTTGGTGAACAGGGAGTCAACGTCCAAACTCATCATGGTCACCCGGGGAAGCTCCGCGAACGCGGGAGATGAAGTCCTGAGAGTGGCGCAAGGGGAGCAGGAGAAAGGTGCCAAGAAGGGGGGTGAGACACTTTGCCAAACCAGGCAGCAAGAGGGTGCGTCACAGATCCCCAGGAGGAGATGATGGGGCGCAGAGGCACGGCCGGCTTATGGGTTTTAGGAAGCCCATAGAAATGAGGGAGTCCAGGGTTGATGACCCTGAACCTCTGATAGAGAATCTCCTCCGAAAACAGGCTGCTATCTCTTTCAGGCGACGGTGGAAGGTAGCAGCAATGCTTCACGGGGTCACTAGTCAAGGGAGCCTAAGTGGAGGCGTCATTCCAACAGGTCCTGGGCCTTCTGCAGGTACGAGGCACGGTCAAGGACCACCACCGAGTTGCCCTTGTCAGAGGGCAGAAAGGTGACGTCCTCCCTGCGCAGGCTTTTTAAGGGCCCCACGGTAACGCCTAGGATGGAAGGTTAGGATGGAGGAGAGATTCGAGGGCCGGGATGAAAGCACCACGAAGGAGAGAGACATCAGGCAAAGAGTTCCTGTGAGAAGAGATGAAACGGTCAAAGGAGGAAATAATGTCGATGGAGGTAAGGGGTGAGGGCGGAGAGGCAAAGGAAAGACCGAACCCAAGGAGTTGAAGCTGGTGGGGTCCCAAAGGGCGGAAGATAAGTTGGTAACAGCGTCGGTGAGGGAGAAGCGGACCAAGGACTGCGGGCGGGCAGGCTGAAGAGTTTCTGGGGGAGAGAGCGGCCATGGTTGGTGGAGAGGGACGGGAAGAATCATGGGCAACGTCGGACATGAGCTGGAAGATATCTAGGGAGGCGCTCCTCCAGGAAAATCCGAACGTGCACGTGAACGGTAGAAGCATGCTCGACGTCCCCTGCCAGCACGAAAAGCGTTCAAGGAGGAGAAACGTGCATAGTCCGGAAAGGGAATCCTTCCTCAGAATGTTTCAGTACATTAGCGATGGAGGAAGGGATACCTGCTCGTCAAGGCAGTCACGGAGGAAAAGTAGTTGGTTTCTTCCGTCGGGCCGTGGCGATGACTGAATCCTCGTAGGCACGAAAAGCAGTACCATGTCAGGGAAGGAGTAAACAGGGAAAAGAGAAGATTTCTTTTAACCGTGGGGTCCATTATGAATAGCAAAACACTCTTTCCTGCTGATACAATGGAAGAAAAACCACATACAAAAACTAGATTTATTGAAATGAGACTACAGTTTCGAAATCCACCTGGATTTCCCTCTTCAGGTCTGAGAGGAAAGGGGGAGGAGGGGGTATAAAAGAGAGAGAGGAGAGGCAACGCGGGAACACGGGGCGGGTGGGGGACAGACGAACGGAAGCAGAGGGAGGTCACTCAGGGCGGAGGATCGGGCGGACTATGCGCCGGTGGCCGGGATACGGTAAAGGCGGAGGATATGGGAAGCAAGGAGACTGTCAGCAGGGGAAAAGCCGCTGTTTAAGTTGAAATTAGGCAGCAGCTTTATAAGGAAGATTCCACCAGTCTGCGGGAGTGGACATCGGGGGAAGGAAACACAATCCGCGCTGCTGACCAGTCCATCTGATGGCCATGTCCCACTGATGGCAAAAGAGGGGGTTATGTTTGTTCCCCTGGATATAGCGTACTTATGTTGAGACAGACGCTTGGTAAAAACTGGCGCCTGTTTTTGCCAAAATACTGCTTGTCACAGAGGCACAAGGAACAGCATAGGTGCCCACCTTCGCGGAGGAAGGAGGGCTAGTATGGACCAGGTTGCGACGGGGAGTGTTTTACCTGGCGAAAGATCAGCCTGCAGTTGAGAGGGTGGGAAAAGGGCGACGGAGAGAGTAAAGTTCCTCAGTGTAGGGCAGGCTGAGGGCGGGCAAATGAGGAGTCAATTTAGGAGGAGAGTCGTGATAGAAGGACGCCACGCCCGGATAACGCGGCATCGAGACATGACCAGGGGAGCCCAGTTTGGAGAAAGGG
>NW_023652188.1:0-5368 GCF_015228065.2 Penaeus monodon
GTCATTTTTGGTTTTTTTTGCCTTTTAAAATTTTTTATTTTTCGTCATTTGGATTGGTTGATTTGATTTTTCTGTTTCTATCTGTTACTACGTACTACCCGGGTTTTCAGTTGGAGTGACAGAGTTTTGAGCCTGATGGTAGGTGGGATTATTTTTCATAACGTTAGTGCATTTTCCATTTTCATGATCCTTATCTGAATTAGGATTGAATTCCTGAATCAATTCCACCCAGTACCCACGGATTTAAAAAAAGATTTAAAAGTAGCAGGCGTTTTATCTCATTAAAAAGATAATCCCATTGGTTTGAGCAAGTTTTTATATTTATATTGAGCAAGTTTATATATATATATATATATATATATATATATATTAATATAATATATATAATTATATGTGTGTGTGTGTGGGTGTGTGTGTGTGTGTATGTATATATATGTATATATGTATATATATATAAAATAAAATAATTTAAAATTATATATATATATATATATATATATATATATATATAATATATATATATATATGTACACACACACACATATGTATGTATATATTCATATATATGTATATTTCATATATATAATATATATATATATATATTTTATAAAATGAATGCAAATGTGTATATACATATATATGTGTATTAAATATTATATATACATATATATGTATGTATGTATATAATATAAATGTATATGTTTTATAATATATATATATATATATATATATATATATATTATATATATATATATATATATACACGCATGTACACACACACACACACACACACACACACAACACACACACACACACACACACACACACACACACACACACACACACACACACACACACACACACACACACACACGCCCGCGCGCATAAATAAAATATATATATATGTATATATATAATATATGCGCGCGGGCGTGTGTGTGTGTGTATGTGTGTGTGTGGTGTGTGTGTGTGTGGGTGTGTGTGTGTGTGGTGTGTGTGTGTGTGTGTGTGTGTTGTGGTGTGTGTGTGTGTGTGTGGTACATGCGTGTAATATATATATAATATATAATATATATATATATATATATATATATATATATATATATAACATATACATTTATATATATACATACATACATATATATGTATATATAATATGTCTATATACACATATACATATGTATATACACATTTGCATTCATATAATATATATATATATATATATATATATATATATGAATGAATATACATATATATGAATATATACATATATATGTATATATACACATACATTTCTATTATATATGTATACTTATTTATATGTATGTATGTATATATATTTATAATATATATAGACATATATACATATGTGTGTGTGTGTACATATATATAATATATATATATAGATATATATATATATATATATATATATATATAATGTATATAGTATTGTATTTATATATATATACATAACACACACACACACACACACACACACACACACACACACACACACACAACACACACACACACAAAGATATATATATATATATATATATATATATATATATATATATATATATGATATATATATATAAACTTGCTCAATATAAATATAAAAACTTGCTCAAACCAATGGGAATTATCTTTTTAATGAGATAAAACGCCTGCTACTTTAAATCTTTTTTTAAATCCGTGGGTACTCGGTGGAATTGATCAGGAATTCAAATCCTAATTCAGATAAGGTATCAATGAAATATGGAATAATGCACTAACGTTATGATATAGATAAATACCATCCTAGCCTGATCAGGACTCGAAACTCTGTCACTCACAACTGACAGACCGGTAGGTACGTACGTAGACAGATAGAAGATCAGATAAATCAAATCAAACCAATCACAAATGACGCAAATACAAAAGTTAAAAGGCAAAACAAATGTAGCCAAAAACTGCTAGGCTAACTGGACAGAGAACATCGGACGTTACATCGAGCACGAGTTATCGTAGTAAAACCTCAGGGTCTACGAGACATGGTGATGAAGCTGCCTACAAGTGCACACTACAGCGTAAATGTAACAGTTGTGTAGTGAAGTACTCGAGTCCCATTGATAACACTGCGAGGGAGAGGTTGGGCGTCTAACTATGATACATCGAGTCCAGACAATAGCCTCGTGTTTCGTAGGGAAGGGAGGGGAGAGAGAAGGGAGAGAAGAATGAGAAGGGGGGAAGAAACGAGGAGAGAGAAGAAATGTAATACGAGAGAAAGAATGGTGTTGAGAGAGAGGAAGGGAGGGAAGATGGGAGGGGATGGAGGAAGGGTGGGTGGAAGAGATAGATAGATAGATAGATAGACAGAGAAAGAAAGAGAGAGAGAGAGAGAGAGAGAGAGAGAGAGAGAGAGAGAGAGAGAGAGGGAGAGAGAGAGAGAGCAAATCAAATAAAATGAGGCAAAGTAAAAACAATGAAAATCCACAAAAGAAATCAAAATGTGAGTTAACAAATCGTGTAAATCAAAATACGGATAGATAAAAAAAAATGACGAAGAGAAAGGAAAGGCTTAAATCACCGTGCACTGGGCAGGGGAACCGTAACAACTTGCCTTTGTAATCAAAATTGTTAAATCTATAATGATTTTTTAAACACAAAAGAAGGTTTACGCAATTTTCTTTTGATATCAGCACTGCTTGGCCAACCATATAACGTTTGTTTTCACTGGATAGACGATTGATAGGATGAATACGAAAGGTGTGGGTGTGGGTGTGCGTGTGCGTGTTTGTGGGTGTACGTGTGTGTGGGTGTGCGTGTGTGTGGGTGTGCGTGTGTGTGGGTGTGCGTGTGTGTGTGCGCGTGTTTGTGTTCTTGCATGTGTATGCTCTTGCGTGTGTATGTTCCCGTGTGTGTGTGTGTTATGTAAGAAATTTAGGAGCGTATATATAAAGAATTCCGTGTGTATTTCTTTGTCTAAACCGCCAGGGAATATAGCGTGTAAATACAGAGCATGAGTGTGCGAGTGTACGTTTTGTTCAACATTAGTGTAATAAAGAATTGGTATAATATAATTTTATAGATGATACAATTTTCCCCTCTACGCAGCACACCTGATCCATGAACTAATACCGACGATATTGAAATGATCGGAATCATGAAAAATGCACAAATAGCATTAATAATTATAAATAAAACTAATAATGAATGGCAATCATCATTTTATTATTTTAATTGTTTTTGCTATCAATGTCTGTATACATTACTTCTACCATCACTGCACTTATTCGATTAATACTAGTATCATCATTTCATGCTTTGGAATGCTTGGCCTTGCAACCACGATTATTTGATGTGCCTTTTTGTATTTGCGTCATTTGGATTGATTTGATTTATTTAAGTGTCTATTTATTTACCTACATATCTATCTCTCTTTTACTTTCTTTCTCTCTCTTCCACACATACATACACGTTGCGTGTGTGTGTGAAAGTATCATCATTATTACAATTCTTATTATCATTTATATTATACTATCATCGTTACTACATGTATTTGTCATTATCATCATTATACCTTTACCTTTACTACTACTAATATCAATATCATTATTATTATTATTATTACTATTGCAGTCATTATAATCACCATCATTAATATCTTTATAAAATTACTATTATATTACTATCATATATTGTCATTCATTATCACTTCTATCATCACACCATTATCACTCTCATTATTATGATAATTAGCATTATTATGATAGTAATTATCATTATAATACTGATTCTGTTATAATACTTATAATATTATGTTAATCATTATCACTATGTATTACCATTATCATCTTTTACTACACTGTTATATCATTCCATTGATATAATTATTATAATTATCATTATCATCATCACCAATACAATTATTATCACAACTACCATTACAACCATAATCATCTTGATTAAACATCATGACCGTCATTACAATTACTAATGAGTTATCATTTTACCATTATCATGACCATCATTTTCATTATCATTATCAATCATTACTGTACTATTGTTAATGTGTTAAGCCGTTCCTTTGTTAGTACAAAAGTCCAACATGTTTGGAGTTTGGCTAACGAACGTAATTGCTCGAACACCTCATTCCCAAAACACACTCAACAATAAACATGATAGCACGAAAGAGGATAACTGCTCAAGCCTTGTCCAAAAACTCTCACTTTCCCCTTCTCTCTCTCTCTCTCTCTCTCTCTCTCTCTCTCTCTCTCTCTCTCTCTCTCTCTCTCTCTCTCTCTCTCTCTCTTCACCCTTCTTTGTTTGCCTGTGCCTTTCATTTAGTTCCTAAAAGAGTTAATACCATAGTAAATATGCTCTGCTGTATGGAAATAAAGACAAGACAGTTATTTCTAACTATTTACAGATAAGCACAGGGAGCATTATTTTTATCAGCTTTATATGAGCAAATTTCTCTGAAAAGTTATAATATTCTGTGCAATCAACACCATATCACATGTTCAAACTATGCATATATACACACTATTGACAATCTACAAAATCAAAGAAATGAATTGAGACAGTGTGTTTGAAAGGAAAAATTTCCTGATACTTCCAGTGATTAACAAAAATGAAAATAATTTTGTGTTCATTATTTATTTCTTGATTTTTGGAAACAGGATGATCTAGAAAAATATAAGCATAGCTTAACTTCTCTTCTGGAAAAAAATATGCATTATAGACACGATGTGGGCCTCTAGTAACGAATTACAGGTTTGAATGGGTGGAGTTTAAACAGTGACATAAAACTGCGCAATGCATTGCCGAAACCCAAGCATTGGGAAAAGTCTAACGCGTTGGTACTTTCCTTGATCTACCAAAGATCAGCATTCCCCGATCCACCAGACGACCATGACAACACCAGCCCAGCAGCATCACATGAACTATCCAGTCCTTAGCCAACTGGGGAGCCTACTGTCTCTCCCGTTAATCTCCAGCTTCACCTTCAGTAAGCAGCCATACCTTTGGGCACTCATACCCACAACAATCACTACATTAAGATATATAGACCAGTCAAAACAGCAGATGCCAACCATTTACTATACTGGTGACCCTGGAGAGACACACCATGGTATTTCGCTCACTCACTTAGCTCACTCTCAGGTGGGGGAGTACGGGTAGCAGCAGAACCTCTCAACTTGAAGTTCAGCATAGTTTCTGAGGTTATGTCAAACCAGGTCCACAGCCATGTCACTGCTCACTGGACAGCCGGCTCCCCTTGTTCCCTGTGTGCTTACACAGTGCACGTGTACTTATGCTGCAGAATCTGGAACCAAGTCACTATCCACTGACTCTTGATAGACAGAGCCCTCATCCAAGCCAG
>NW_023652189.1:0-7500 GCF_015228065.2 Penaeus monodon
AAAATAAAATATTTGTAATAAAGAAATTTTCAAAATTAAAAAAGGTATAAGAAAAAATTAAAGTAAAAGCGAAAATTGAGAAATATACCTTTGAGATTATTTTTAAAATATTTTCATTATTTGTATTTGGAATTATTATAAAATATATAATTACCAAATTTATTAAAAAACAATAAATTTATTAAATAAAATAAATAAAAAGGGAAATTTATAATTAATTAAAAATTTTATTAAATTTTATTAATATTATTATTATTTTATATTAATTATATATTATTATATTATTATTATATTACTTAATTATTAAGTATTTGCCAAAAAATTTTATACTTGTAATAATAAAATAATAAAATATTTTAATATAATAATAATAAAATGTTTTAATTGTTATTAATTTATTATTTTTAATTATTTAATTTTTATTTTTACTGTAGTATAATTGAAAATAATTTTTATAACAGTAATAATTCAGTTATAAGATTTAATTAAAAATATATAAATATTATTATTTAAAAAACGAAATTTTTGTTATATTTTGTTTATATTTTATTGTAGTTGTTATTATTATGAAATATATATTATAACTCAATAATTGCAATAATAATGATATAAATTTCAATAATGATGATAATAATTGCAATAATGATGATAATGAATGATGATAATGATGATAATGATAATGATATGATATGATAACGATAATAATGATGATATCATGATAATAATGATGATAATAACGGATTGTGTCCATATATAATAAAAAAAGGTAAAAGAAAAAAATCCCAAAAGTCGAAAAAGCGAAAATCTAGCGAAATATAGCCTTTGAGAGTAGACTCCAAAATGACGTTTTTTCATTCATTTGATATTTGCAATTATTAGGTAATAATGATAATAATTACCGATTTCATTAATCATGACAATAATGATGATAAAAAGTGAGAATAAAAGAGATTTGGATAACTTTGATGATATTAATATTATTACTATTATTTATTATATCATTATTATTATTAATTATTATTATAATAATTATTATATATTATTATTATTATTATTATATTATTAATTATTATTATTATTATATTAATTATTATTATTACTTTATTATTATATTATTGCCAAAAATTTATTATAACTGTAATATAAATAATAAAATATAAAAATAATATATAATAATAAATAATATCGATTATAATATTTTATTATATATTATTGTTATATTATCATTATTATTTTACTGTAGTATAATTGAAAAATAATTATTATAACAGTAATAATTACAGTAATAAACGATATAATTAAATAATGATATAAATAATATTATAAAACGTTATTATTGTTATTTATTGTTTTTACTATTATTATTGTAGTGTTATTAGTATAGTTGTAAAAATTATATATAACTGCAATAATTGCAATATAATGATAATAATTGCAATAATGATGATATAATGTGATAATGATGATAATGATGATGATAATGATGATAATGATGATAATGATGATGATAACGATAATAATGATGATAATCATGATAATAATGATGATAATAATAATAATAATAATAATAATAATAATAATAATAATAATAATAATAATAATAATAATAAATGATAATATTAGATACTATAATAATCATCAACGTATCAAAATTCTCTTAATTCTCACTCTGTATCCTCATTATTGTCATGATTAATACGATTTGGTAATTATTATCATATTACCCTAATAATTGCCAAAATCATCAGAGAAATCGAAAAAAACGTTCATTTTAGGAGTCTAATCTCAAAAGGCTATATTTCGCTAGATTTTGCCGCTTTTGCGGACTTTTGGGAATTATTTTTCTTTTACCTTTTTAAATTATAAATGGAGACAATTACTGTTATTATATAATATTATCATGATTAATCATCATAGTATATATCATCCTCATTATCATCATTATCATCATTATCATCACCATTATCATCATTATTGCCAATTATTATCACATATATTGCAATTATATATTATTATTGCAATATTGCAGGGATAAATATAATTTTGCAACTATACAAATAACAACAACAATAATAAATAGAAATAACAATAAGATAATAACACTAATGAACGCTACATAATAATTATTTAATCAGTATTTTTAATTAATATCGTAATTACAGTTATTATTATGTGGAAATAATATTTTTTGCAAGTATACCTATAGTAAAAATGCTTAATAATGAATAATAACAATAATAATATTAATCACGCTATTATAACGGACTATTAAACATTAGTATGTATAATCTATTATTATCATTAGGAGGTTACTAGTACAGTATAATATATGTGATGGCAATAATACTATAAAAAAGTAATAATAATTTAATAATAATAATAATAAAATAATGATAAGATAATGATAATGGTTAAGAATAAATAATAATAATAATAATAATAATATAATCTAATAATAATAATAGTAATATAACAATAGTAATAGGAATAATATTATATTTAAAAATTTTTTGTTTTTTATTTAAATAGGAATAATAAATAATAATAATAATAATAAAATAATAAGAATAAAATTAATAATAAGAATAATAAACTAATAATATAATAAATAATAAGAATGAGAATATTGATAATATAATATATCATCAAATGTTATCAAAAATTCGCTTTATGCTCATTATCACCATTTAGGGTATGATGAATATCGATTTGGTAATTATTATGCCTATTACCCCAATATTGCCAAATCATCAGAGAAATCAAAAACAGTCATTTGGAGTATACCTAAAAGGCTATATCGTAGATTTGCGCTTTTTCGACTTGGAAATTATTCTTTTTACTTTGTTAGAGATTATAAATGGAGACAATGCCGATATTAGTCATCATGATTATTCTGATTAATCAGCATATTATCATTTATCATCATTATCATCATTATCATCATTATCATCATACTATCATATTCTTGCAAGTATTATCGATCATTATTGCAATTATATCATTATTATTGCAATTATTGCATGAATACATAATTTGCAACTATATAATAACAACAACAAAATAATAGAAAATAACCTAATCATAAACAATAAAGAACGATAGATAATAATTATGTATATCATTATTAATTAATATCGTAATTTACAGTAATTATACTGTTATAATAATTTTTTTGCAATTATACTACAGAAAAATGATAATAATGATAATATAACAATAATAATATTATAACGATATTATAACGACTATTAACTTAGTATTATACTTATTATTATTATTGTATTATACGTTATAATATAGTTTTGCAATAATATAATAAAAAAGTATATAATAGTAATATAATAATAATGATACCTAATAAGAATAATAATAATAAGAATATAATAATAATAATAATAATATAATAATAATGAATAATAATAATAATACAATAATAATAATGAATAAATTATTTTTATTTAAAGTAATAATAATAATATATAATGATAATATTGATAATATAATAATCATAAATGTTATCAAAATTCTCTTATTCTCACTTTTATCCTCATTCTTGTCATGAGTAAACGATTTTGGTTAATTATTATCATTATTACCCTAATAATGCCAAAATCATCAGAGAATCGAAAAAACGTCATTTTGGAGTAACTTTCAATATGGCTATATTTCGCTAGATTGTTGCCGCGTTTTCGACTTTGGAATTTATTTCTTTTACCCCCCTTTTTTTTATTATCAATGGAGGACAATCCTGTTATTATCATCATTATTATCATGGATTATCATCAAGATATCATTATCATCATTATCATCATCATTATCATCATTATGCATGATTATCATCATTATTGCAATTATATCATTATATGCAAATGAGGCAGTTATAATATATAAAATTTTGCAACTATACTAATAACAACAACAATAATAATAGAAAAATAACAATAATAATACAATAATAACGATATGATAATATGATTTATATCATTATTTAATTAATATCGGAATACAGTAATTAGTACTGTATAATAATTATTTGCAATTATTACACTAGTAAAACCTGATAAAAAGGATAATAATAACAATTAGGTAATGTTATAACGAATTATAAGGACTATTAAACAGTATTATTATATCGGTTTTTAGTGGTATGATATAAGGCTAGAGATGTATATGTATATGGATAAGTAACAGGATACATATACATAGCTGTCAGATGTATGTCTATATAGAGATATGATATATAGATGATATATATAGTTATATAAGATAGATAGATAGATAGATAGATAGATAGATAGATAGATAGATAGATAGATAGTAGACAGATAGATACATTATATACTAATATAGTATATAGCAGAGATATAAGAAAGATAAATATACCATAGGATGATAGATATAGATAGAATCTGTATTATCTATAATATACATAATATAGCAATATAGAACTTATATATATTAGTATATATATATATAATGATATATACGACTATATATAACTATTAATAACATATATAGTGCAGATATAATACATTATAACACATATTATATATATGCAATAGTCGTAAAAATATATATACATAAAGATGTCATACATCTATATGTATAAAACAAAAATATAGATACATATATAAATATATATATATATATACTATATATATATATATTTCGATGATAGATAGAATATATATATATAATTATATAATATATATATATATTATATATATATAATATATATTATTAAATATATATAGATATAATATTTTACATAGGAATATACATAGGTTATACCTCTATATATTATATATAACATATATATTACATATATATTCACATATATATAAAGGCATATATGTAAATAATATATACATGATATATAAAAACATATCCTAAACATATATACACCTATATATACGAATATATACATAATATACTTATAATATATATATCATGCATAATATAATTGATATATATTATATATATATAGTAATATAATATATATATAATCTATTATATAATATAAATTTTATATGTATCTATATGTATATGTATTAGATAGTATATATATATATATTATCTATATATAATATATAATAATATGTACTAATATATACTATATATATATATATTTATTTATAGATGTGTATATGCATATTGTACATATATGCATATGTTATATATGTAGATGTATAGTATATAATAAGCATATAATATATATAATTATCTATATATATATTATATATATATATATATATAATGAATTGTATGATCGTATATATATGAATATGTATACATGTTCTGAAATAAGTATTCTATGTAGTTGCCTAACTACCCAAACCTAACCCAAACCGAACTCAAGCCTAACCTAAACATAATCTAAAAAACTCACCAAAACCAAAACTGAAATCTAATGGGAAACCTAACCAAACCTTACCTAAACGTAATCCCAAACAACCTAAACCTAAACCCAAACCTAACCAAACGTACCCAAACGTAACCCAAACACAACCTAAAACCGATCCATAAACATAACCGAACTTAACCTAAACCTAACAGAAAACCTAACCAAACCTAATCCTCAACCTAACCCGAAACCTAACCCAAACTAAACCCAAACCTAACACTAAAACCTAACTTAAACCTAACCCAAAACAAACACAAACCATAACCCTACATCTAACTGAATCTAACCAACCAAACCCAAACCGACACAACAATACCTTTAAATTTATCCCAAACCAACAAAACCTAAACCGAACCTAGACCAAAAACCTAACCCGACCCAAACCTAAACTAAACCAACCTAACAAAACCTATCCAAAACATAAACAAACAAACCTAAGCCTACCCAACTAACCCAAACCTAACCCAAAACATAACCCTAAACCTACCTAAACTAACCCAAACCAAGACTAAAATCAACCTAACCAAACCCAAAACTAACCTAATCCAAACCAAACTTAACTAAACCTAAGCAGAAAAACATACCCAAACTAACTCAAACCTAACCCAAAACTAACCCAAAAGTAACCAAAAAAACGTGAACCCAAACGTACCCAAACCAGAGCCAAACAAATAAACCTAACCAAACCTAACTTAAACCTAACCCAAACCTACCCAGAACCTACCCAAAACCTAAGCCAAACCTAACACAAATCTCAAACCTAAACTAACCAAAAACTACCCAACATAACTCAACATAACCTAAACCTAACCATAACTAACGCCAAACCTACCTAGCCCTAACCAAAACCTAACCAAACCTTACACAAACCGTAACCCAAACTAAACTAAAACCTGAACCTAAACCGAACCAAACCAACTAAAACCTAAACCCAAAAACTAATCCAAACCAACCCAAACCTAACCTAAACCTAAACCCAAAAAACCTAACGAAACATAATCACCAAACCTAACTTAATCCTATCTAAATCTAACATAAACCTACCTAAAACCGAATCCAAATGTATTCCAAAACCAACCAAAAAATAAACCTAAAACCTAAACCCAAAGCAAACCCAAACGGAACCGAAACCTAACCTAAACCTAAACCAACGAAACAAACCTAACCTACACCTAATACAAGCATAACCGAAACGTAACCAACCCAACCCAAACCTAACTCAAACCTAACCCAAACCTAACCTATACCTAACCCAACCTAACCTAAAACCCTAACCCAAACCGTTAAAACCAAACCGAACCAACCTAACCTAACCGAATTAAAAATCTAACCCAAACCTAACCAAACTAAGCCAAACCAACTGAACCAACCTAAACCATAACCAAGCCAACCCAACTAACCTAAACCTAACCCAAATCGAACCCAAACCTAACCAAACCTAACCTAATCCTAACCTAAACCTAACCTAACCACCTAACATAAACCATCCTAAACTAACCTAAATCCTAGTCTTAAAACATTCCTAAAAAAACCTATTCGAAACCAATCCTAATATAATCCTAAACCTCACAATAACTAGCAGAAACCTAAAATAAAAGGGATCCTCGCTTTTTGCAAACGTAACGTCACCTAATATATATATATATATATATATTTTTATATATACATATATAATATTATATATATAAATGTGAGTGTGTGTGTAGTGTGTGTGTGTGTGTGGTGTGTGTTGTCGTGAGTTTCTCGTGTAGTGGTGTGTGTATATATCTACATATATGTATATTACGGGCTCGATATGATATGATATATATTTAGATACTTTTATACACCACACATACCACACACAAACACACACACACACATCACACATATAATATATATATAATATAAATATATTCTATTAGATATATATATATGTAATATATATATATAACTCGTATATATATCCTATTAGATATATATAGATATTAATAGATATATAATATATAATATATTACTGTTTGTAGAGATAGTCGTATATATATGATAAAATATATATATATATATATATAGATATTATATATTATATATACATTTAAAATATATATAGGAATATA
>NW_023652189.1:12500-25000 GCF_015228065.2 Penaeus monodon
GTTATATATATGATAGAGTATATAGATATATTATATAGAGAATATAGATTATTAGAAGGTATATATAGATATATATAGATATAGATTATATTATATTTATATATTCAATATATATATATACATAATATATATATATATATATATATATATAATATATATATATATATATATAATATATATAATGTATTTATGTATCTGTGTTTATTTGTTGTATGTAAAGATTGAAAAAAAAATAAAATATAATGTAATATACATATTATATAGATATAATATATATATATAATATATATAGATATATATATATATTATATATATCTAAAAATTTAGATAAATATATTGTATAAATAAAAATGTATGTATATATTGTATATACATTTATATATATACATAATGTAATTTGGTTATATAGTAGTGAGAGTATATATGACACGGATTTATATAGATAGTATACTATATATATATATATAGATATATATTATATATGAATGTATACAGATATATATATCTAAGTATTATATATATAGATATTATATAGAGATATGTATATTATATACCATACACAACACCCACAACACACACACACACACAGAAACACATATATTTATATAATTTACTATTATATTCCCCTATATCATAAGATATATATATAGATAGAGAGATATATATTATAATATGTATATATAATATAGATATAGAGAGATAGTATTGATATCTATATATAGATTTATATCTATCTGAACATATTTATATATAGAGATGAATGAGAATATAGAAAGATCTATAGATGGGACAAGATATAAACATAGATATAATATATTTATATAAATAAAAATGGATAGATACGAATGATAGATATTATATATTATACATATATGTATATTTATTATATATATAATATATATATACACTTATTATATATATAGTATATATATATATATATAATATATAAATATTATTTATAGATCTATATATATATATTATAATATGATATATATCTATATATATAATATATACATACAGCACACACACACAAACCATATAAATAATAAATAAATATGATATATATATATATATATATATATATAGATATATAGATAGATAGATATATTAATTATATGATTAATTATTGATGTATAGTCTACATATAATATATGTATATATATATATAGATATTACCTTATATATTATGATGTATACATTATATATATAATATAGATATGTATAAATATATGAATTATATATTTTTATATATGTATATATATATAATATTATATACATTATATATATATATATATATATATATATATATGTATACACACACCACAATACACATACACACAAGAAAACACCACACACACAGACATACATACTGTATGTAAGATATAAGATAATCTCTATATATATATTATATATATATATATATAGAGATATAGATAGATGTATATGAGATATAGACACACACACACACACACATATATATAGTATATGTATATATAGATGAGATATTGAGAGATATTAGAGATCTATTAGAATATAGATAGAGTAGATAGATTATATATATATATATACATAGATACAAAACACAAACACATATATGTATATATTTTAAGTGAGTATATAGATATATGATTATATGAGAGGATAGAGATAGAGAGAGCAGAGAGAGATACAGAGATGTCGGTCGACTATATAGATGATATAGTATAGAGAGATATGATATATCTAATGATATATGTATAGATATATAGATGTATCTTATTATATATAAGAGATATCTATAGATCATATAATATACCTGTGATATATAATTATATATTAGATATAGAGATAGATATATATATATATATATATATATATCTATACCTCTATATATATAATATATATAGATATATATTATATATACTATACATATATATATATATATATCTATTAGTACACAAAAAACACACGCACACACACACACACAAAACACACACACCCCACACACACACACACATACACATACATCTATATAGATATAACAGATATATGTATGTATATATATATATATATATATATAATATATAGGTATATATATATATATATATATATATTTTATATATATATATATAAATATACATGCATATATAAAATAAACAATGAATATATTAGATATATATCATATATATATATATTATATATAACGTATTATATGTATATATAGAGTATATATGTATAATACAAATATTTTATGTATACAACACACACACACACAAACACACAACACACACACACACACACACACGCACACACACACACACTATAGAGATAATATTATATATATATAATATATATATATATATATATACATACATATATATATATATAAGTAATGTATAATATATATAATATTACACACACACACACACACACAAACACAAACCACACACACACTCACACCACACACAACAACACACACACACACAAACACACACACAAACACACACACAAACACATATAATATATATATATATATACTATATATATATATATCCTTTTTTCTATTACCATAATATGTAAAACAATATATGATTATATACTTATATACGTACACACACACACCACACACACAAATCATATATATATATAGTATATATTTATATATTATATATATATATATGTATATAATTATATAATATATATATAATATAATATATATGTGGTGTGTTGTGTGTGTGTGCGTGTGCATAAAAAAATATTAATAAAACATATAGAAGATTTTCTGTATGTGTGTGTGTGTGTGACGTGTGTGTGTGGTAGTGAGAGTGGTTGAGTGTGTAACGATGGACGATGAGCGTAGAGTGTAGGACAGGTCGCGTCTAGCATTATGCGGAAATCTTGAGGAAGCGTTAAAGGTGAAACAGACCTCTTGCTTGTTGTAGATAATATGTAATGAGCGGATGGTACAACTGACGGACAAGAGGTTTGCAGTCGGTCAGCGGCGTAGGCTGTCTGTCTGTCGCTCGCAGGCGGACCCTCCTTTTATACAGATTGAACTAGGAAAACTCACAAGGGTTGCGAGTACTCAGAAGTATGGAGGAGAGGGATGTGATCGTTTACAGGACGGGCGCGCCAGGCGGAGGCCTGCGGAAAGTCGCGTCCGTTGTCATGTCTAGCGAAGGTGTGGTATTGTAGAGGCTAGTGTTATTGTATAAATATATTATTTATCAAGTTAACTGTATGCATATGGATGGAATAGTAGAGTGAGGGAAGGTGTCTGTTACAAGTGGCCCCACGGAGTAATTGTAACTTAAGGGTTGTACGAAACACTCAAGATCCATTTAGTGAGCAGCTTCTGGGGGGATATTTGGTGTGAGGTGAAACAGGGCCATATGTGAATAGGTATTAGAGAGAGCGTGTGTGTATATGTGCATAATGTAGTGGTGTGTGGGTGCGTGTGCATCTATGTATGTGTATGCAACAACCACACACCAACACACACACACACACACCACATAATCTATATATTATATAGATATATACTATATATAGAGATAATATATATAAATGCTATTATATTATGTATTAGATATATATATATATATATATGTGCGTGTGTGTCGGGTGTGTGTGTGTGTGTTGTGTGTGTGTGTGTTTACACTAATACATAATATATATATATAGATATATATAGTTAGTTAAAATTTTTTTAATAGATACAGATATAGATAAGTAAAGAAAGATGATAGTATATATATATAGAGTGAGAGTATATAGTATACATGTTAGTCCTATCTAGATTATAGATATAGAATATATGAGATATAGATAGGTAGCTATATACAGGCAGCTATTATATAATATATAAGAGAGAGAGACATATCTAGGTTGAATGATAGAGAGACATGTACAGAGATAGAGAAGAGAGAGATATAGAGATGATATATAGATAGCGAGAGAGATATAGATATATAGATAAGTAGATATATATAAGCGATAGCGATGGATAAAGACATAGAGAGAGGCCTTACCAAAAACACACACACACACACAAGATATAGCCAGAGAAGATAGAGAGATAGAGATAGGCTAGAGTAGAGATGATAGATATAGATAGAGTAAAGGTATATAGAGAGAGACATATATATATGATATATATAGTATCGATATATATATGTAGAGAGAGAGATCGAGAGGATGATATAGATAGTTAGAAAGGGACATCGACAGACATATGATATATACAGACAGATCAGATAGATATATAGATATACTAGATATATAGTATATATACATATATATGATAATCTATACAAATATATAGATATATATATTTATATATCTATATAAATAAAATAGTTATATAACATACATATACACGCACGACATCGTGTGTGTGTGGGGTGGGTGTGTGTATGGAGCATATAGACATATAGTATATATAATATATTATATATATATATCATGCTATATATATTATATATATATTATTATCATATACCTTATATATATATATAAATAATATATATAAGAGATTAATATTATATATATACGATATATTATATAAAGTATTTATACACATACACACAAAAACACGTGTGTTGTCCGTGAGAATGTATACATATATAGTAATCTATGTATCGATCCTTATCTATCTTATCTATCGATTATCTATCTATCTATATATATATATATAATATAATTACTTATCCATATAGCCGCTCTCGATATTAAAATATAGATATATACATAATATGGAGAATATAATATAGATATATATATATATTTAGATATAGACGTAGATATGTATTATAGAGATATATATGTTACGATTATATACAAATACTTATGTATTATACACCAAACACACCACATACACACACACACACACACAAACACACACACACACACACACCACACACACACAGTATATAGGTATAGATATAGATAGACATAGATATATATATATATATATATAGAGTATATATAATCTATATATTATATAGTATATATATATAATATAGATACATATATATATATATATAGTATATATATATATATATATATAATATAGATAAATCTATATGTGTGTGTGTGTGTCGTGTGGGTGTGTGTTGTGTGTGTGTGTGGTGGGTCTGGTGTTTGTGTGTGTGTGTGTGGTGTGTATGTGTGATGTATTAGTGTGTGTCTGTGTGTCTGGGTGTTCTGTAATATATATATAGGCATATAAATAGATAATATATATAAGATATATAGATACTCTATTATAAGCTCTATATTAGTATAAAATGAAGTATATATATATATATATAATATATAATATATATACATTTTAATATTTCATATATATACGTAGATATGTATATATAGAGATATATGATGTACTATATATACAAATATTTATATATATACACACACACACACATACACAAACACAAAAACACACACAAAACACACACACACACACACACACATATATATTATAATAATATTTATACTATATCTATATAATATATATATATTATAATAACATATATATATATATATATATATATATACTATAATATTTATTTATGTGTGTGTGTGCGTGTGTGTGCGTGTGTGTGTGTGGTGTGCTGGTGTGTGTGTGTGTGTGTATGGATGTATGTGTGGTCCTGGGTGTATGTGTTGTGTCTGATATATATATATATATATATATATATATATATGAATATATAATAATGTTTGTCGTTGTATGTGTGTGTGTGTGTGTGTGGTGTGTGTGTGTGTTGTGTGTTGGTGTGTGGTGTGTGTATATACACAATTTAAACACAAACGCACAAACACAAACCTATATCTTATAAATATTATTATCTATATATATCATATATATATATCTATATGATATAGTATTATATATATATATAGAGGTACTAATATACTATATATATATATATACTATGTACTATAATATTTATATTATATATAGATATAGATTATATATATGTAGATATATATATATATTATATTATATAAATAGTATATTATGTTAGAATACATTACATATATATATATATATATATATATATAGATATAATATATACATATAAACACACACATATACACAAACACAAACACACACACACAACACACACAACACACATACAACATCACACACACACACACACACACACACATACTATATATATATGATAATAATCTAGATAATAATATATATATAATATATATATATATATATATATAATATTATATATATATATTATCATATTATACTATAATATATATATTACCTGGTAATATATATAGAATATATATTAGATATATATATAGTAATATGATATTATATATACAGCATAGATAATATCATATAAGAGATATAGTATTAGATATATATACTATATATATATATATATATATATATGTTATACATACATATATATATGCACAACAGAAAAACACATACACCACACACACACATATATATCCATATTATAGATATATATATATAAATATATATATATATATATAATATATATATATACATATATATATACTACATAATATAATATATATACTGATATATCATATAAATATATATATATATAGATATATATATAATATTATATATATATATATAATATTCATTATAAATATATATACACGCACAGACATATGTGTGTGGTGTGTGTGTGTGTTTGGTGTGTGTGGTGTGGTGTATGTCTGCCTTATACTATCTATATATATTATATATAAATAAGATATAATAAATATATATATATAATTTACTTATATATACATTATATATAATATATAAATATATATATATATATATATATATATAATCTATATAAATATATATTCTATACAATACACACACAAACACGTGTGTTGTCCGTGAGAAGTACACTATATATGTATATCTAATCATTTTCATCTATTATCTATCTATCTATCTGATCTTATCTTATATATATATATATGAGATACTATTCATATAGCTCTTCTAATAAATATATATAAATAACATATATATATATAATATATATATATATATATATATATATTATATAATATACGTATATATGTACAATAGAGATAATATGTATATAATATACAAATACATGTATATACACACACCACACTATACACACACACACACAACAAACAAACAAACCACACACACATATATATATAATATATATATATATATATATATATATAATATATATATTATATATATAGATATATCCTTTACATATATATAAACTATATATATATATATATATATACATATATATAACCATATATAAAAATAATATACATATATACTATATAATATCTATATATATATATATATATATATATAATATATATATATGTGTGTGTGTGTGTGTGTGTGTGTGTGTGTGTGTGTGTTGGTGGTGTTGTGAGTGTGTGATGGTGTGTGTGGGTGTGTGTGTATGCGTGTATGTATGTGTTGTGTCTGTGTGTATGTGTGGTCGGTATATATAATAGTATATATATATTTTTTATATATATATATATATATATATACATATATATTATTATAAAGCTCATATATATATAATGAACTATATATATATATAGATATATATATATATATATATAATATTTATTTATTTATAATTTATACGGGATATATGTATATATAGAGAGATATATGTATAGATATACAAATATTTATGTATATACACACACAACAAACATACACATCACACACACCCAACACACACACACACACACACACACACATTAATTATAGAATATATATATATATATATATATATAAATATATAGAGATATATAGATACATATATATATATTGATATATATACTATATATATGATAGATATAGAATATAGTGTGTGGTGGGCGTGTGTGTGTGTGTGTGTGTGTGGTGTTTGGGTGTGTGTGTGTGTATGGTGTATGTATGTGTGGGTCTGTGTGTATGTGTGTGTCGTATATAGAGTATAATAGATATAGTATATGATATATAATATATTATATATATATAGATATGATACACAAACACAAGAGACGCCAGATATTAGAATATATAGTAGATGGTATATATATATAGATATAGTATATATAGATATATATCTATCGATATCATATATCATATGTATATATATAGATAGATATATATATATATATGATATAGATACGATATACAATTATATTTAGATATATATTATGTATAGATGTATGATATGTACTATATATACATAAAGTATATATATGATATAGATATAGAATAGATATATAATATATAGATAGATACATATAAAACACACATATACACCAAACACACACACGCACACACACACACACACACACCACACACACACACACACACACACACACACACACACCACACACACACACATACTATATAATATATATAGATATATATATATATCATATATATATATTAATATTAGATATATAATATATATATATATATTACATATACATTATATATACCAATATATATATATATATATATATGTATATATAAATATATATAAATATAATATATATAATCTGTGTGTGGTGTGTGTGTGGTGTGTGGTGTGTGTGTGTGTGTGTGTGGTGTGTGTGTGCTTGATGGTGGTGTGGGTGTGATATGTGTGTATGTATGTGTGGGTACCTGTGGAGTATGGGGGTGTCAGTATATATATATATATATAGATATATAATACTATTGATATAATATTATATATATTAGATACGTATTATAGAGCTCTATATAATGAAATGAATATAATATAGATATATATGATATTATTTATTTTATATATTACGTTATATGTAGATATAGAGATAGATGTATATATATACAAATATTTAGTATATACACACACACACACATACACCCACACTACACACACACACAAACACACAACACCCACACACACACACACACACACACAGAAATAGTATAATAAAGATATATACATCTATAGAGAATATAGATTTATATATATACATATATATATATATATATAGATATACATTGCAAAAGATATATAGAGATAGATAGAGTATGATATATATATATATACTAGAATCTATAATATATATATGGGTGTGGCATGTGTGTGTGTGTTTGTGTGTGTGTGTGTGTCGGTGTGTGGTGTGGGTGTGTATGTAGGTAGTGTGTCGTGTGTATGTGTGTGTCGTATATATATATATATATACTATATAATATATATAGATATAAGATATAAATGTTTTGTGGTAGGTGTTTTTTTTTTTTTTTTTTTTTTTTTTTTTTTTTTTTTTTTTTTGGTCGTGGGGGTGTGTGTTGTGTGTGGTGTGGGTGTGGTGTGTGTGGGTGGGTGTGTATACACACATACACACACACGCACAAAACACACATCTACTCATATAATAAAATATCTCTATATATATAATATATATATATAGATATATATATATATATATAGATATTACATATATATATTATATATATATATAGTATTACTATAATATCTATATCGTAATATATGTATATATGAATATATGGTATATAAATACCTACTACGAAATATATATATATATATATAATATATATATATATTATAGGATATATTATATATATTATATACTATTTATACACAATTATAATAACACACTTATACACAAAACACACACACGCACACACACCACACACACACACACACAAACACACACACACACACACACCCATATAAAATATATAATATATATATAAGTATAAATAATAGATATATATATGTATATTATAATCTATGTTTTTTTTCACTACAAATATGTAAACATATATATGTATTGATTAATCAACGTATATACATATATATATATATATATATATATATATATATATAGAAGATAATAGAAACATATATATATATTATATGATATCTATATCTATATAAGCTATATAGGAAAATAGATACGTATATAATAAACATTATTAAATTATATTATATAAATAAAAAGTATGATATATGTATATATATATATATATATATATATATTAGATATATATACTATATTATATATATATACAGATATGTATATTTGTATATATTATATATATATAACATTATAAATAACTATATATATATAATTAGATATATAGAGGATCTAATATATATATATACACATACACAAACACAAACACACACAAACACACACACACATATATTTAATCTATTTTCTCATTATATACCCATATACATGTATATCATATATATAGTATATATTATCTATATATGGTATATATATAATATATATAAACAAATATATATCACATATATATAAAACATATATATAAATCTAAAATTTTTGTTATAAATAAAAAAATGATTATATATGCATATATATTTAATCTTATACATATATCTATATTGTATATATATAAATATATATATACACTTTAATATATCATTGTGATATATTATATATATATATATATATATATATAAATATATTGAATATATAGATATTATATAAAATATATACATAGATAAGATAGATATATAAAAAATATATATATACATACACACACACACACACACACACACACACACTACATATATATATATATAGATATATATATATATAGTATATCATATAGATAGTATATATATATATATAAAATCTATCACACACACACACAAACCACACACCACAGAATACATAATATGGGGAAAATAGATAATATATATATATATATATAGTATATATATATATAGAGAGATATATATATAGAGAGAGTATAATACAACATGTGAGGTATATATTATTCCTATAGGTATACAGATAGATATTATATATATATATATATTAATTATAGATAGAATATATTTATATATATAGACATATATAGACTACATATAATATATATATTATCGATACATATAGATAAGATATGATATAGTAGATATATATATATATATATTTATAAAATATAGATAGATATATAATCTTATCAATAGTTTATAAAGTATAATATGTATATATATATGTATATATATATCTAATATATATCTATATATATTATTTTAATATATTATATATATATATATGTAAAATTATGAATATATTATACATATATGTGGGATATATATTATATATATATAGTATATTATATATAATATATATAATAGAATATAGATATCATATTATAGATTAAACATATTATGTATGTCGTGTGTGTGTGTTGTGGTGTGTGTATATCATATATATATATATATATTTATATATATATTATACTATATATATATATATATACTATATAGATATAGATGTGTGTGTGTGTGCGTGGTGTGTGTGTGTGTGTATGTAGATGATTATATATATATATATATATATATGTATAGTATATATATATATATCTATTATATATATATATTATATATATATATCTATATATAGAGAGATAATATTATATTTATATAGAGATAAAGTGGGATAATATAATTATATATCTACAAATATAGATATTATTGTAGATATCTAAATATATATGCATATGTATACATTACATTTTATTTATACAAATATATTTATATAAGGTTATATAATGATATTATAGATTCGAATATTGCTATATAGATATATATATATTATATTATATATGATAAGATTATATACTATATATATGTTCAATATATATAAATATATAGAAAGAATATATATATATTATTATATCTATATATATATATATATAATATATAAATTATATATAAGATATATATATAGATATTATATACATGTATAGGGGTATATAATGAGAAAATATATATAAATATATGTGTGTGTGTGTGTGTGTGTGTGTGGGTGTGTGTGGATGTGATATATATATATATATATATAGATATATATATATATATATATATATATATATATAAGTGTAGATCTATATTTATATATAGACAAAGATACAGATATGTATATATTATATATTATTATAGATATAATATATTATAGTAGATATAGTATATTATACAATAGACATACAGTTTATGTATATTAATATATATGGAGATAAATGTTATATAGACGTATAATATTTATATAGACAGATATATATATATATATATATAATATATATGTTCATATATAGACTATATTATATATAGTAGAGATATGATATACTATATATATAGAAGATTGATATACGTAATTAATAAATTAAATATATATGTTTAACATATTATGTATAAAGAAAAAAACATAGATATATATATACTTATATTATATATATATATATATATATATATATATATATATATATGAGATATATATGTGTGTGGGTGTGTTGTGTGTGTGTGTGCGTGGTGTGTGTGTGTGTGGGGGCGTTTGTGGCGCGACCGTGTGTGTGGCGTGTGTGTGTTGGTGTAGATGTGTGTGTTAGATGTATATATCTATATATATATATATATATATATATAATAATATATCTAATATATATATATATATATATATAGGTATGTATGCTATGTATA
>NW_023652189.1:30000-31215 GCF_015228065.2 Penaeus monodon
GTATGTTCAGGGATATATAGTATAGATATAGATATATATATAATATATATATTATATATAATAATATCTAAAGTATAATATATATATATATGTGTGGGTGTGTGTGGGTGTGTGTGTGTGTTTGTGTGTGTGTGGGGCTGTGTAGTGGGTGTGTGTGTATCTAATAAGTTATTGTTATTATATATACAGAGATATCTCCTATATATACATTATATACGTATATATATAAATATATAGAAATATATATATATAATTATATATATGTTTCTATTATATATATATTTATATAGAGAGAGCTAATATGATAAGTATTTTATATATCTATTAATATATATATGAGAGATAGATAGATAGATAGTAGATAGATAGGAAGATACATAGATATACAGATATAGGTATACATTCTCACGGACAACACAAGTGTCTGTGCTGTGTATGTGATATAAATAATTTATATATATATATATATAATATATATATTATATATCTATATATATATATATATGTATATCTATAATATAGGTAATTGATAAGTAAAATCTATAATAATATAATATATTAATATATATAATAATAATAATAATTAATAATATAGAAATTTAATAATAACATAATATAAAATGATATGATAATAATATATATACTAATAATAATATAATAATAATAATAATGAAATAATAATAATATAAAAAATTAATATATAATAAATAATTATGATAAAATTTATATTAATAATTATATAATTAATAGAAATAATAATAATAATAATAATAATAATAATAATAATAATAATATAACAATAATAATAATGTTAAAAGTAATATTAATAATAAAAAATATTATAAATTTATTTATTTTATTTTATCATATTATGTATTATTAATACAATTTTGGGAATTTTTAAAGTTAATAAATATAATTGCCAAAAAAATTAAAATAATCAAAACGTATTACTCACTAATACTATATTCTTAAATTTTAATATAAATATATAATTTACAAATAAACTAATAATAGTAATAAAATGATAATAAAAATAATAAAGTTTATAAAAAAATTTTTATAATTTACTTAATATGTTTTAATGTAATTATTAATGTAATAATAAATTATTTTTAATTTTATACATAAAAGTAATAATAATATAGTAATAAATAATAATATTAATAATAATATTATAATTATATTTTGTATTAATATATATATAATATAAAA
>NW_023652190.1:0-5366 GCF_015228065.2 Penaeus monodon
TTTTTTTTTTTTTAACTTTTTTTTTTTTTTTTTTTGGGGGACTTTATATTTTTTGGGCATTCGTGTTTTTTTTTTTTTTAAACGTTTTGTGATTTTTTTTTTTTTTTTGGGGGGGATTTTGATTTTTTTACGTGACCCCTTTTATTTTGTTGCATTGATTGTTTTTTATTTTGTTTAGTGACTTTTTTTTTTTTTTTTTGTTTTAGTGATTTTTTTTGCATTTTTTTTACATACTTTTTTTGTTTTTTTTAGTGACTTTTTGCATTTTTTTTACGTGACTTTTTTTGCATTGTTTATGACTTTTTTGCATTTTTTTAGGTGACTTATTTTGCAATTTTTTTTTTTTGTGACTTATTTGCATTGGTTAGTGACTTATTTGCATTGTTTTGTGTGATTTTTTATTTGCATTGTTTTTTAACTGACTTATTTTGCATTGTTTTTATTTTGGGGACTTTATTTTTACATTGTTTACGTGACTTATTTTTTTTGGCATTTTTTTTAATGTTGACTTTTTTTTGCATTTTTTTTTTACGGGGGAACTTTTTTACAAATTATTTTTTTTTTCATTGTTTTATGTGACTTAAATTTTTGGGGCTTGTTTTTAAAAATGAACCTTTTTTTGAAAATTGTTTATGTGACTTATTTTTGGCATTGTTTTTACGTGATTATATTTGCATTGTTTATTTGTTTACGGGGGGACTTTTGAATTTGCATTGTTTCGTGATATTTTTGCATTGTTTTGTTAAGTGACTTATTTGCATGTTACGATGATTTTGGATTGTTTATGTGACTTATTTGCATTGTTTTACGTGACATTTACATATAAACAAGGATGTTTTTTTCTTTTTCTAAAATGTTTGATTTCAAAAAAACTACTGAATTTTTTTCCTTAATAGATGCTTTATTCATCATTTTTTTTTTTTATTTTTTTTTTTTTTTGTTATACTTTGGTGCATTTTCCTTGCCTTAAGGGCGGTTTATTTTATACAGCAACAAAGATTTAATTTGCTTTGTTGCCATAATAACCTTAATTAAGATATAATAATGACACTTATTTTATTTGACTTTGGTGATGATTATGTGATTTTAAAAATTTCTGTATCGAATTTGCTTTTTGATAATACGTATTAATTTTGACACAAAAAAAAAAAAATAGATTATTGGAATTAATTTTTTAATTCTCGGTACCAAACAAAGTCCATCGTAGAAAGGAACGAGATATAAGAAAAAAAATATGAAAAGAAAACAATTCATTTTATAATAAATACATGTAAAAAAAAAAAGAAAAAAAAAATCCGAAAAAACCAGAGGACAGAAAAAAAGCGGATAAAAAAAAAACCTTGGCGAAAAAAAAAAGAAAAAAAAAAAAAAAAGAAAAATAGAAAATAATGTTAAAAAAAAAGAAAAAAAAAAAACGAAAATTAAGAGGAGAATGAAACACAATAATGCAAAGAAAAACAAAAAGAGACCAAGAGACAAAGAGAATTAAAACCCCCCCCCCCCCCCCCCAACTCAACCCCACCCATTCTCCTTTCTCCTCCCCTCCCAAAAAAAAAAGTGTTGCAATTGCGTGCTATGCCTGTCAGGTAGCGTGAGCACAATTTTAGCGTTTAAACTAGCAAAGTGCGCTAAACTTTCCATGACGCCCCACATTTTCTATTTCCGGAAATTCCTTCATCATCCCCCCCCTCCCCTTCACAACAACGAGAGACTGAATATAAAGATTGATATGACTTGTAATATATAACATACCTGGAATTTTTTAAAAAAACGTGATTGCGTATAGGTGCCCAACCCCACCCCACCCCAAAACCCCAACAATCCCACCCCCCAGACAAAGGGACAAAGAAAACAGAGGGAAGAGCAAAAAAAAAAAAAAAAAAAAAGAAAAAACTTGGATTAAAAACGGCCACATAAATTACAATGAAAAGTTTTCGCAAAAATGGCCATGATTTATATAACGGAATAGTGGGGGTAAGAAAATGTTGCCCAAAAAAACAGTTACCTTTTTGAAAAAAAAGGAAAAAAAAAAAGAGGTGAAGGGGTAGGGGAAGGTGGGGGGAAAAAAAAAAGGTGAAATAAAAATAATTTTTTTTTTTTTTTTTTGGCAGATAGGGGTTGGGGGCTGGATTAGGGGGGTGGGGGGGGGGTAAGGGGGGTTTTTTTTTCCGGGGGGTAATTGGGGGGGGGGGGGGAAAAGGGGGAATTTTTTTTCAAAAAAATAAAGATAATTTTAAAAAAAAATAGTAAAACAAATTTTATAATGATAATTAAAAAAATGAAAATGATGAAAAAATGGGGTGAATGATTTATGAATGATTTTATAATAAAAAATTTATAATTTTCTTTAATTTTAAAAAAAAAAAAATAATAGTAATAATAAATTTTTTTAAAAAAGTTAGTAATTTATTTAATGATAAAAAAATTAATAAAAATTTAAATAAAATAAAATAAAAAATAATAATTTTAATAATAAAAAAATTTATAATAAAAATATAAAAATTTTTTTTTTAAAAAATAATAATAAAATAAAAAATTAAAAAATTAATAAAAAAATTTAATAAAACAATTAATAAAAAATAAAAAAAAATTTAAAAATAAAAAAATTAAAAAAAATGTTTTGGTTTAAGATGACGTGATAATGGGATTTTAAAATAAAATAAGAACCAATAAATTAATAATTAAAAAAAAAAAAAAAAAAAAAGCAACAACCAAAAAATTTACGAAAAATTTAAATGATGATAAAAAAAAAAAATCAAAAATTTTTTTAAATACTGATTGGAAAAAAAAAAACAAAAAAAAAAAAAAAAAAAAAAAATTTTTTTTTAACTGTTTTTTCAAAAACCTTTTTGCCCCTTTTTTTTTTTTTTTTTCTTTCCCCCCCCGTGGTATTTGGGAAAAAAAAAGAAGAACCCGCGTTTGAAAACCTTTTTTTTTGGTGTGGAAACCGAGGGGGAATTTTTTCCCTTTTTTTATTTGGGGTTTTTTTTTTCCCTTTTTGGTAAGGGAGCCAGTTTTTTTTAATGAAACCTGTTTTTCTTTTGTAAAAATTTTTCCCTTTTTTTTTTTGGATTTTGTTTTTTAAAAGGGTTTTTTTTTATGTATATGATATATTGTGTGTGGGGGGTTGGGGCGAGCACGGGTTTTTGGTTTTTGTTGGGGGGGTTGTGTTTTGAAATGTAAGCAAAGGCAGAAAAAACACACGCAAAAACCCCCCCACCAAAACCCACACCAACCCCCCAACACAAACACAAAAAAAAACCCAACAAAAAAAACAAACAAACCCAAAAAAAAAAACCCCAACCCCCACAACACATAAGTGTATTTGGGTTTTGGGGGGGTTTTTGGATTTGGGAAAGGAGGGGAAAAAACCCCACCAAAACCACAAAAGATTTTTTTTTTTAAAAAAAAAATTTTTTATAGGGGTTTTTTTTTATGGGCAAATTTAAAAGGTTTTTTTTTTTTTTTTTTTTTTTTTTTTTTTTGGGGGTTTTTGTTGTGTTTTGGGGGTTTTTTTGTTGGTTTTCTTTTGGGGTTGTGGTTTTGTGGGTGGGTTGGGTGGGGGTTGGGGGGGTTGGTGTGGGGGGGTGTGGGGGGGGTGTGGTGGGGGGGCCGGTTTGTTTTTTGGTTTGTGGTTTTTTGGTGGGTAAATTTTTACAAAATTTTAAGTAAAATAGATTTTTTTTGGGGGGGGGGGGCCCTTTTTTACCGCCCTTGTTTGGGGTTGGGGTTTTTTTTGGGGGGGGGGGGGGCCCCCCCCTAAAGCTTAAAATTCTTTTTTCCTTCCCCCCCTCCCCCCCCCCAGAATTTTTCCCGTTTTTTTTTTCCCAAAAAGAATTTTTTTCTTTTTTTCCCCCCCCCCCAGGGGGGGCCCCCTTATTTTTTTACCGGGGGGGGGGGGGGAAAACTAAGCGGGGGTTTCGTATGGGGAGAGGCCAAGGTTTTTACTCACTTTAAAGTTTCCATTTTTCCAAAAATTTTCCTGGGAAACGAGTTTTTTGGGGGGTCCCGTAAAAAAAGGGAGATTGGGGGGGGGGGGGAGAGGGAGGGGGGGAGGGGGGGTTTTTTCGGGGGGGGGGGGGGCAAAACCTATGAAAATGTACTCGGAAAAAAAAAAAGTTTTTTTTTGAAGTGAAAAATTTTTTCCTTTTGGGAGAGGGGCTATGAATCAAAGTTTTTAGAAAGAAAATGGGTTAATTTTTTTTCTCCCTTGTTTTTTTTTTCCCCCTTTTTTTTTTTTTTTTTTTTAAAATTGCGCATGACAAAAACAACACAACACCCACACAACCCCAAAAAAAAACACAACCAACACCAACACCACAACAACAACCCCCAACAACACCAAAAAAAAACAAACAAAAACCCCCACAAACTACTCCCCAAAACCCCCCCGGCACAAAAAACAACCCCCACAAAAGCCTTTTTTTCCTTCTTTCCCCCCACACCCCCAAACAACCCAAACCAACACAAAAAAAAACCCCCCCAAAAAACACACCACACCCAACAAACACCCCACAACCCACACCACCCCCAAAGTAACATAAACCCCAAAATTTTTTTTTTTTTTTTAGGGGGTTTTTTTTTTTTAAAAAAAAAATTTAAAAAATTTTTTTTTTTTTTTTTCCATAAACTTTTTCATAAGAATTTTTCGAAACGTAAAAAAGTAAAATTTGAAAAAAAAACCCTTATTTTAAATTTGCTTTCCCGGGGGTTTAAGTAAAATTTTTTCAAAAAAACCCCTTTTTTTTTTTTTTTTTAAATTTAGAAAAAAATTTTTTTTCAAAAAAAAAAAATTATAATTTTCCTTCCCCCCTGGAAAAAAAAAGATACATTAGAAAAAAAAAAAAAAAATTTTTTTTTTTTTTTTTTTTTTTCCCCTTTTTCCCCAACCCCGGGGAAAAATTTTTTTTTTTTTTTTCCCCCAGGTCCAACAGCTAGACGTCCCCCCCCTCGAATGTGGGGAAAAAACGTAAAAAAAAAAAACCCCAAAAAGTAAAAAAGGGGCCCAAAAAAGTTTTCCCCTGGCACAAATTCCCTTTTTTTTTTTTTATTTTAGTTATGAAAAAAAAAAAAGTGAGTTTTTTTAAAATTTTTGGATTATAAAAAAAAACAAAAAAAAAAAAACTTTGGGAAAAAGGGGAAAATAAAAAGGGGGAGTTTTAAAAATTTAAAAAAACCCCTTTTTTTTTTTAAAATTTTTTTCCCCTTAAAAAAAAAAAAGGGCCATTTTATTTTTTTTTTCAAAATTTTAAAAATTTAAAAAAAATTTTTTATTTTTTACCGCGGGGCCCCCCCCAGCCCGGGGGGGGGGGGGGAAAAAAAAAAATATTTATTTTTTTTTTTAAAAAAAAATAAAAAAAAAAAAA